>NC_081789.1:16594903-16754903 GCF_963082965.1 Carassius carassius
ATAGTAAACACTACACAGTGTTATTTTCCCTAATTATTACATTTCTGTATTTTAATACTACCAAACTTATTTTATTTGTAACATATTGTGCTGCATTTATCTATGCTTGTAATTTGTGTATTTGTTATTGTTTTTACTGGTCGTTCTCTTGTCTCTTTAATCATGTTTAAACTTTCTTAGTTAATCTAATTAGTATTTGCTGTGGTATCAAATAAGTACTTCGCTTAAAGTAATAAATGAAAAGCAAGTTCAATTTAAATATTTTTATTTTCTTGCTGATCCGAAAAATTATCCAATCCATGGTTCAAAAATTGTTAAGTTATTCGAACCATGAGATTTATGATCCATTGAACAAGTATAATATACACAACGAATCGGCCGATATATCAATATCGGCCTTTTTAAAACTCCCGAATATCGGTATCGGACACAAAAAAAAAAACACATCGGTCAGGCTCTAGTTTAAATAACTTCTAAACTTCCTTCGGTCTCCAATAAACACTTCAAATATGTCACACAGAAGAAAGTAATACAAAAGTGAAAACAGCCTAGCAAACCAAGAACAAATATAATAAAGTCTTGATACTTCATTATAAAAAACACAATAAAGTATTGATAACAGCCATGAAGTGAACATCAAAGACATAGGCTATTAGTACTTTATTATCTGGACAGTTATTAGCAGTTAATATTGCAGGTGTGTTGGGTGCAATAAAGTGCTGTTGTCTTGTTAGGGTTCTCAAGGGTCACAGACTGAAAATACTGCAGAACAAGGGTTTCTGTGCACATCTGCACCACAGCAACAGGATTTTATGGAGGCCAGTTACTGTTTTCTGAAATGAATCATTGTATATTATGTTACCAGGTTACAGCATTAGAAAGATTAAAACAAGAACCACCAACTAATGTTGTGTGATTGCTTCCTTCCTCGATTATCCACAGAACAACTGGATATATGTCAGGTTTTAATCAAGAGTTTTGATTAATTACGTTATCCAAATGTTTACAGAGATAAATGAGATAAACGTGTCTGACCACATGGGCCTGGAGACTGAAAAACTCAATGTATCTGATCCAAGGTTTAATAAAGTCTGAATAATGATTCATTTCTTCCTCCCCTTATACTTGATGTCTCAAGTATGAGGATGTTAACTTCATGAGGGAGTTTAAGAGAAGATAAAGGTTAATAGCCTTCAATTACTTTCCAGTATCACACATTAACTAGCTATTTTGAATTTAAATCCACTTATCAAAAAAAAAAGAGGTTCATTTGGCCATGCACGCACTCATGTTAAAAATGAAGATGAAATTCAGCAGTTAAATGGTCTCAAAGGGAGACACTTGAAAGGTACATTTTGTAAGAAACTGTGTCCCCAAATCAAAATCAGCTGCCCATAAAGGATGAAGTGTTGAATTTGACTTCATTGCAGTGGACAGCCCAATAGACCAGCATCTGAAATAGGTTTGAATGTGTTCCTTCATGCATAGTTGTCCGATTGTGCTACCTTGAGCCAGCCTGTTCACTCACATCAGGAGCTCTTTATTACATTTCCTGGGCTTGCATTCCTCACACTATTCTGGGCTGCACTGAGACATGTCACACTTAGGGCGCTTCATACTAGAGAAAAGCTCTGAGAGAGCACTTGATGCACAGGAATGCATAAGATTCACTTTGAGGGTGAATTGGATTTCAAAAAGTGGACAACTGGTGGAGTGTTGCAGAAAAAGTTGACATTTTCAACTTCTGCCACCATGACGAAGCATGATTTTCACAAAACCTTGCAATTTCTTGTTGTTCTTGTACCACAATATAATAGAATAGGTTAATAAAGAAAATTATTATGATCCTTTTTACTGAATCTAAAGCGCTCGAGTTGATGAACTACTGGATATTTTTTACTAAATCAAAAACATACAGCACAGTGTAGTACAACTGTAGGACAAACTGACTCATATGAACTGGTTCTTTTAGTGAATCATAAGCACAAGCACAACCCTTGTAATTGGATTCATTTAGAAAAGGATTCATATTATAAACTAGTTATTTCAAGTGGATCAAAATCATACAACACAACCAGTGCAGCCTGACTCCCAAACAAATGACTCATACGAATTGGTTCTTTGAACTAAAAGCGTAGGTCAATTCATGAAGAAAATGTCTTATATGAGCTGGTTCTTTTAAAAGATTCAAAAACATGCTGTGCAACCAATGAATCCTGATTCACAAACAAATGGCACATATGAACTGGTTCTTTTAGTGAATCGAAAATATAAAATGTAGTCAGATATGAAAAGGTTTCTTTTAGTTGACTAATTAAAAGGAAGTGTCTCAAATGAGCTGGTACTTTTAAAGGGTTAGTTCGCCCGAGAATGAAAATTCGTCCATCTTCTACTCACCGTCGAAGCATCCTAGGTTTATGAGACTTTCTTCTTTCAGAATAATCCAATCGAAGATATATTAAAAATTGTCCTTGCTCTTCCAAGTAGGTGGGTGAAAAAGTGGGTGTTTGTTGTCAACAGCTCAGAAGACGTGAAATAAAGTGCGTCCATCTGTAATAAAACATCCATCACACGGCTTCCGAGTCCCACAGTCAGCAGATGTTAGAAAAAAAGCGTTTATCAAGTTTGAAATCTGGATATGTATTAGGGCTGCACGATTAACCTTTATCGCATCGATATTGAGGTTTTAACTCCCGCAATAACCTAACCTCAGGAGTCTGAGGTTTTTTCCCCCGCCTCTGACATTTGAGTGACAAACCTATTAGCCAATCAAAATGGTCGAATCTCGCGTTCCTGGCTTGCTGGCCAATTAGAAATGGCAATGGAAAAACAAGGTTGTATGCAGTGCATCGGCTTTCTGTCAGCAGAAAAGCAGCTAACACACAACGTTTACCTCGAATTGTGCCAGAAAAAGCTTGTGTAACTGCGCAGAAATGGCCTAGGCACTTCTTCGGTGACGGGAGAGGAAGCGGGGGAGCACTTGGTTAACAAGAAGGGTGGTACTTCAGCTGTTTGGACTTATTTTGGATTTTTGCGAAGAACGACGTGGAGCAAAAGAGTGCTAAATGTAAAATATGTCGACGTGCCGTGGCCAGATCCAGATCCGGTTTTATGCACTTAAAAGTATTGAACGCAAAAATCGAAAATCGCATCGCAATCGCAATATTTGTGACAAAAACCGCAATTAGGTTTTTTCTCAAAATCGTGCACCCCTAATATGTATCTTACAAAATCTCATGGATTCGCTACAGCGGGACTTTATTCACCCCCCGGAGGCTTGTGAGGGACATTTTATTACAGATGCGCACACTTTTGTTTCACTTCTTCTGAACTGTTGACAACAAACACCCCCGTTGAAAGGCTTGGAAGAGCACGGACAATTTTTTATATAATTCCGATTGGATTATTCTGAAAGAAGAAAGTCACATATACCTAGGATGCTTTGAGGGGGAGTAGAAGATGGACGAATTGTCATTCTTGGGTGAACTAACCCTTTAAGCGATTCAGTGTAGCCTGATTCACAAACAAATGACTCATATGAACTGGTTCTTTTTACTGAACCAAAACCATACAAATAAAAAAAAAAAAGAGACTCCGGAACCAATTTAGGATTTAATGACAATTTTTATCTGGTTTTAATGAATCATTCAAAAATATTCATAATGGTTGAATCAATCAAATGGCCCATATTTATGTGCTTATCGTCAAGCAAAAGGAATTTCAGTCAACAGGGCTAAACACAACAGCTTCTTGTTTTTTTTTTTAACCTCACAGACATTTCCAACAAAAATAATCAAACATTTCCAGTCTAGACCAGAGAAAAGGAGATTGGTCCTTTTTTCCATGGGTCTGAAACTCTTCACTCTCTGAGGTGGAAAGAACAGCTAGGATCAGTGCAATAACAAGTCTCCAATTCCCCTGGCAAGATACAAACACAATGGTTCTGCTGACTGTTCTCCAAACTCTCACTCACACATGGTGAACTTTCCAGAGGAGAGAGAAACAGAACTACCTGGGAACTCCTCCTGGACTATATGGTTTAATACAATCAGATCCAGTTAAAGCAACTCTTTGTCTGTAATCAATAGTACCAGGGTCGAAACGAATCAGACAATCCCATCCTTGGCTGGAAGACAAAAGGAAACGTTGACTAATTTAAACTCCATTCAAAAAGTTTCGCTTTTAAATGGAAAGAACACGTACCTTCAGTTCCAATTCTGTGAACTGAAAGCTTACTCAGTATTTCTCATGAAAGCAATGGGAGGTGTTTAGAGCACATTGGTGGAGGATGATTTGCTGAGCTTTAATACTTAAGATCCAGGGGTGTGTCCAGACCTCTAACTGTAAGTATTTGCAATAGTAAAAGTGATGCTTTGCTTAGCAAGCACTATTAATAATTATAAGGTGGGTGATGAAAACAAACTACTTATTTTATTTAACATAAGGTAATTCTTTCTTTCAGTGCTTTTCTCAAAACCAACAGAAGCAATACTTAGAATGCAAGAATACAGGGCCTTCATAAAAGCTGCTCTGGTCAGCAACTACAGCTTCCAGCTGGGTTCAACACCACTGGCCGGTTTACATAAGGATTCAGATTGACAGAAGTGCTAAGCACCATAAAATGAGCCCAATGATACGATAGAAGAACCAACTCCTATGTTTATCAAGCCTATACCATCCTGCAAATCTATGTCAAGACTTCTCAATTCATGATTCGGTATATATTAGGGCTGGGATAAACGATTATTTTTTAAACGATTAATCTAGCGATTATTTTTTTTTTTCCCGATGCATAGATTAATCTAGCGATTAATTTTTCCAGACCTATTCGATTTCGATTATCTCCCCATTAATTGACTACTAACAATTTATACATGTTGATTTACATATCTGAATGAAAAAAAACATGAATTCCTTAACATTGCAATATATGTTTATTGCTCTTAAAATTACAAAATAAAAGACTGACTAAGAATGCATTACTTTGCACTTGTATAGAGATAGCATTCAATAAAACCTTGAAGCCTTGAAAACAGATAGCTTACTGAAACAAGCTTACTGAACACTAGGCTTGGGCGGTAATACGGTAATATGGTATACCGCGGGATCTAAAAATAGCAACGGTATCAGTTTCAATACCCTCATACCGTCAATAAAAAAAAACAAAAAACAATGCACTTATATAGGAGACAAGGATTAAATATTAAATATAATTTATTTAATGCCTAAAAATGCTTATGCGTGGTTGTCATCGCGTGACAACGAGACAAGGAGAAATATTTACAAATTGTGCCCTCACGAAAAAAGATGATTCTGGGAATATATTGCAAAAAATAAAACAAAAAATAAAAAAAAGCCGATGCAATGGCAGTCCCTGTCGGCATCGGCAACGTAGAGGACCGAGTCAGAGCTGAAATAACAGCCTACTGTTTGGAGCCAGTTACTCAAGGAGACAAGGACCCACTTTGTTTTCCCCAGATGTCGCGAGTGGCACGAAAGTACCTGTGCGTCTGTGCCACAAACACACCATCGGAGCAGGTTTTCAGCACCGCAGGTAAAGTTGTCGATCCACAACGTGCCCTAGCGAAAAATCTTGACTAGATTGTATGCCACTTGCCATTCGTTCCTATTGGCACTGTGTTTATTTCTTATTTATTTAATGGATTCAGGTATTTTTATTTGGTTTTCATTAAAAACAATTTTGGAAAGAAGAAGTTTTTATTTAGACCTATTGCTTTTCAATAATTTTTATAATATATATGGATGTTTATTTTAATTCAACTCTGGTTGACTGTTGTAGGTCTAGCTATTTGCTCTTTTTTTATAAGCTGCTCTTTGTTATTAAAAGTTTAGATTTTTAGGGATGGGCGTTTTCCGCAAATATCACATTCTAATAATTTTGAGCTCACAGAAAACTAATATTCAAATATTCGTTAATTTAAATTAAGTTTAATGAGACAGACGTTATTTTTCAGCAACATTTATTGTTTCTGTCATTTTTGAACAAGCTTACACACAATAAGCTTAAACATTACACATCGTGTTTTGTAGCTGAAAACCTTTAACAATGCGTGCAAACAAAAAAAGTACAGATTAAAGGCAAAAAAAAAAAAAAATTAACAAAGAAAAAACGTAAAGCAGCCTGCAGCAATTAGGCTATTGTAGAGAATGTAGCTTACACTTAACTTTGAAACTGTCCGCAAATCTTATTTGCTTTTTTTTCTATTGTTTTACATGTTCTTGTTAAGAAACACGGGCATGTAAACATGATCGGGGAAATTCGGCTCCTTAGTCTGTTAACAATAAGACCGGCCGTGGAGAAAACGCGCTCTGACGGCACAGACGTTGGCGGGACTCACAAATAACGGTGTGCTAAGCGAATACGTTTTGTGAAGCGCTTCGTGTTTTCGTTTCACCACTGAATGGGATCCTCATCTGGTGGAATACATGGCTCCAGTAAGAACTGTTCCCACTCGTCTCGGCTGGACTCTCTGTAATCATTGCTGAAGAACTGGCTCAGCCTTTTCCGACGAGTGGGCATTACATCCTCTTCATCGTTGGTGACGCACCACTCGCATCAAGGAAAATAAAGTTCTGATAATGTTCAAAAAAGTTTTTTTTTCTTACTTCTCTCATGTTTTCATCGAGAAACCTGAGATGTTTGGGCCGAGGGTCTAAGGCAGACGCGAGAAGAGGAGTTTTCACTGCATTCTCCAAGTTAGCAGTGTTTATTCGTTGCTTGAGAGATGCTGCAACAATGTTCTTCAATTCGGTAACTTTGTGATTCTCCACGGCATATTTGAAGTACTGTAGAAGACCGCAGTTCTTATTCATTCATTAATTATTTTTTGCTTGCATACATCTTCAAATATGCCGTGGAGAATCACAGAAAGTGACCGAATTAGGTTTTATTGTGGACTTTTTTTCTTCTTTTTTTTATGGAAAGCAAAAATATGTCAAAATTCAAATATCATTTTTATTTATCGAATAATTAGAGCAGAACGAATATTCAAATGTTCGACTATCCGTGCACACCCCTAGTGATTTTATTGGTTTGTGTGCGCGTCTCTGCACAAAAACTGTCCTGTATGTTTATGTTAATTTAATTCTGTTTGACTATTGCTATTTGTTGCTAATAAAAGTTGTTAATATTGTTGTGCATATAATTTTGTTATTGTTTCAGTATTAGTGTTTGTTATTCAGTTTCTGAATGGGTTAGGCACAAGCCAACAGTTTGGTGATGCTGTCTCAGCCTTACGTCATCATTTTTTAATTATTCACGGTAATACCGTATACCGAGGTAAAATAGGGAGGAGGTTTGACGGTATCAAAATTTGGATACCGCCCAAGCCTACTGAACACATAGGGCCTAGCTTACTGAAAAAAAAGTTATTCTTTCAGATGAAAATAACAACAACATGATGTCTAGCATTCAATAAAAAAGGTCACCCAAAATACTTGTTTAGAGCAATTGAAAGAATACAGTAACCAATGTAAACTTGAGGGCTTTAAGCTAATAGGCTACAGAGTGCTTTTACAAAAAAATAAAATAAAATAACAGTGGGAGCCAGCAGCCTGTCATGGAGAAAAAAAAAATCTCCAAATGCTCCACGTGAAACTTTGGCGTTCCGCCCTTTTTCTATCGTGTCTAATGATTTTGGTTAATATGCACGAGGGAGAGAGAGAGAGAAAGAGAGAGGGAGAGAGAGAGAGAGAGAGAGGGAGAGAGAGAGCAAAAATAAGTATTATTAATTTATTATATTTATTATTATTAAATAATAAATATTATATTAACTTCACTTAACATATAAACAGTTTTTTATGTTTAATAACTGACATTAAATTTATTAAACAAAAGGGGTCATATGATGCTTAAGCACTTTATTTGGCTTTCCGAAAGTAGATGCATTTATGAGTCTTTAAGATTACTTACAACAGAACAGCAACGCATTTTATGGACGACCGTTTCATTACATTTCCGACTAGTGCTTGCGGTGTTCAGCCAATCACAATGCACTTGGTCAGCTGGCCAATCAGAGCAGACCGCGCTTGTCGGAAGGAGGGACTTTGTAGAAAACTACTATTTTGAGAGAGGCGGGGCATTGAGGACCTACAATAATGTGCAGTATTTTAAAAAGGAATGTGTTTTTTGAACATTAAAGCATGTCAACATATTCATACCAAATACACAAAATAAGCATCATATGACCCCTTTAAACAAATTGCAATACATTTTTACAATTTAAACATCTTTTTTTAGATTGCAAATCGGACTAATTATTAACATGAAATTTATTTTAAACATTTTAAATATATATATTTTTTTCGAAGGCAAGCAATTGCCAAAATCATAATTTTACTAATTTGTTTTAAAAATAGCAATTACCTTATGTTGCATTTTACCCTATTACATATTGTATGCATATGCATATTACCCTAATTTAATACCTGTATACTAAAGTGGTAAATGTTTGGACTGTTTTATGAGTTATTCTGGCAAGAGCTTTTCACCTTTGAAAACTAGTAAAAACCTTGTCAAAACATGGATCATGTAAAAAGTGTGGGAAACCTCCTTTTGGGGTCTAAAGCCTTGGAAAGATATATGTCAGGTATCAGATGACTCTTCCAGCACTCCAGTGATTGCGTATAGAGGTAATCTCATGCTAAAACCCTGCGATGTAGAGAGAGCAAGAGAGAGCAAGACAGCGCTCGTGTAGTTTGAAGACTGTGAGTGCGCGAGCGCGTGAAACTTGGGAGTTTTTCTATCGTGTTTAATGATTTTGATTAATATGCACTAGGGAGAGAGAGAGCAAGAAGCGCTCGTGTTGTTTGAAGACTGCGCGCGCGCAGCCGGGGCTCTCTCTCGTACGTGCCCTGTCAGGCGCAGCACAGTCATTCTATTCTAAATCACTCACCGATCAAATAAGGCTTTGACAAGCCGCCAAAAAAAAAGATCAATGCAGAAAAACCCCTGGATTGGTTATATAACGTTGGCCAGAATGTTGATCCGGCCATCGTGTATATTCAGCGCACATAAGGTAAACGTTTTTCAAACGTTTTTTTAGAGAAATAAAAACAGGTCGACGAATCGATGCGCATATTTTGCATCGACGTATTTTTTGCGTCGACGTCATCGATGACCTCGACGCGTTGTCCCAGCCCTAGTATATATATAGGATTGAAGACTAGTGATGAACAGAAATGATTGCTTACTGAATCATGAAATTTGTCATTTGACCAAAAACTTAAATATATTAATAAATCAATTCATTAATCAAATTTATGAAACATTAACGGTTTCTTCAAAAAAAAAAGGAAACATATTTACAAAATAAAATGGTAATCACATTTAAATAATGCAATAAACATTCATTAAACATCAAAAGATGTAACATAAAACCAAAATAGGGGTCGACCACTATTTCACAGCCGATGCCGATACAAATTATTACAGGTCAATTAGACCAATATTATCAATTAACCAATATTTTGAACTGGTGTGTCTGGTATAAAATTTTTAATTAATGTCACAATTAACACCAAAGCATTTTTAGCCAGCTGAAAATGCCAGGCGCTCAGCTGAAAACAATGATACGAAATATCCGCTGGCAGATGCATAGCGAATGAAATGTTTCTCCAAGCATTATAAGAATATTATGATAGCCCGGTAATTCCATCTAGTAAAGATATAAATACTCGGATACAAGCAATATTTAACTTCACCATTGTTGTTCAGTTGTAGTACAAGCAGGGTGTGACGTAGGGCTGTCAAAAAAATGAATTTAAAATATTCGTCAAAAAAATAAAAATATATAGCTGATAATGAATGTGGATTTCATCGAGTGTTATTGTCTTTAATGTTACTACAGCCTTTAGTTTGCTAGCTAGCTAGGCCATCATCATGTAGATGCATATTATAAACATGTATGGCTTTGTACATCCAATTAAACGGCTAAAGTAAGGTGTTCAGACTTCCCGGTGAAATATTCTGCCCAGGATTTCGAAATTGGCTAAAATAACAATCAAAGTACCGCGAGAGTGAATTTGAGTGGGCATGGTTTCAGCACTGACTGTGAACACGCCCCCAGCATTTGAAAGCACTTTCAATACCCATGGCTGAAGTGCCCTTGGGCAAGGCACTGAACCCCCAGTTGCTCCTATAATATATATATATATATATATATATATATATATTCTTGTCTTTATCTTTTTTTTGTGATTTGATTTACTTTTTTGTGCTGTCAAACGATTAATCGCGATTAATAATATGTGTTTTCTGTGTGTATATATATATATATATAAATACACACACACACACGCATGTATATATTTCAGAAAAATAAGTCATTTTTATATATTAAATATATTTATAATATAAATTGTATGAATATAGATAGCCTATAGACATGTATATATAGATACATGAATATAGATAGCCGAAATACATGTAAATAATTTCAAAATATATACTATATGTGTGTGTATTTATATATACATAATATACACAGAAAACTTTTTATGCAAACAAAAACTTATTTTGGAACCATTAATTCACGATTAATTGTTTGACAGTACTGCTTTTTTTCATTCAGATTTGTTTGGGTGATTAATAACACATTTTTCTGAAGTGTGACAAACTCAGAACACATATTTAATATTGCTTTACACTGACTTTAAAGTACAGAATGCTTACAGCAACAGAAAAAAAACCAACAGAACTAAAGCTTAAGGTGTCCAACCTTAATCTTGAACTCCAGAAGGTCTACAATCAAACTTGCCTCTAGCATGAACTCCTGTTTTGGCATGTCACGTCACATGCCAGGTTTCAACAAAGAAGCAATTCTGAAGGTACAGGCTAGAGGGCACAACATACCCTCACAGGGACACATACAGAGTATTTCCAAGAATTTGGGGGTAATAACTAAATCTGTTGAGGAAACTAGAGCTTACAAAAACAAACCAGAAACTGAGGTCTATATATCTGTGCGCTGTGATAAAAGATTTTGAAAAGAAAGAGGACTTACTAAAAGGCAAGTCCAGGCTAAGGCTATATTTTAATTACATTGCATTTACATTTTAAAGCTGAGATATCAAAGTAATTCTTGTGAATTAAAATATGTAAAGCATGAACGATGATATATTTTTCCTCCTGGAGTTGAAATATTCAAGATGTGGGGTACTTTAGAGCTGATGAATCAAAAGAAGAGGCACAACAGACAGGTTTGACCAGTCTCTCTCTCTCTCACACACATGCATGCACACGCGCACGCGCACGCGCAGGGTTAGACACAGGCTAGGCCCTACTGCGCAGTAGTTTAAAGAAAAAACACTTCTATTTGTTGCAAATTGGGGTCATTATCAAGTACAGTAGTCAACATTTGAAGTGGATCAAAAACGTTCAAAGTTGTCCTAAGACAAGAATGGATCTTGGTTTTAGGTTTTAGGAAAACTTTGAAGAAAGGTTTTGATTCACTTCAAATGTTGACTAGTGTATAATTATTCCCTCTTATGTTCAGTCACATCAGTTAAAATGTTTCACAAAATTATTATAAATATTATATTAACTTCACTTAACATATAAACAGTTTTTTATGTTTAATAACTGACATTAAATTTATTAAACAAAAGGGGTCATATGATGCTTAAGCACTTTATTTGGCTTTCCGAAAGTAGATGCATTTATGAGTCTTTAAGATTACTTACAACAGAACAGCAACGCATTTTATGGACGACCGTTTCATTACATTTCCGACTAGTGCTTGCGGTGTTCAGCCAATCACAATGCACTTGGTCAGCTGGCCAATCAGAGCAGACCGCGCTTGTCGGAAGGAGGGACTTTGTAGAAAACTACTATTTTGAGAGAGGCGGGGCATTGAGGACCTACAATAATGTGCAGTATTTTAAAAAGGAATGTGTTTTTTGAACATTAAAGCATGTCAACATATTCTGTTATACCAAATACACAAAATAAGCATCATATGACCCCTTTAAACAAATTGCAATACATTTTTACAATTTAAACATCTTTTTTTAGATTGGCAAATCGGACTAATTATTAACATGAAATTTATTTTAAACATTTTAAATATATATATTTTTTTCGAAGGCAAGCAATTGCCAAAATCATAATTTTACTAATTTGTTTTAAAAATAGCAATTACCTTATGTTGCATTTTAGAAAACATGAAGCTATAGGAGCATATTAAAGTCACTTAATTACCCTAATTTAATACCTGTATACTAAAGTGGTAAATGTTTGGACTGTTTTATGAGTTATTCTGGCAAGAGCTTTTCACCTTTGAAAACTAGTAAAAACCTTGTCAAAACATGGATCATGTAAAAAGTGTGGGAAACCTCCTTTTGGGGTCTAAAGCCTTGGAAAGATATATGTCAGGTATCAGATGACTCTTCCAGCACTCCAGTGATTGCGTATAGAGGTAATCTCATGCTAAAACCCTGCGATGTAACGAGATTAAACCAACCAGTAACCAAAACAATACAGTCAATAAAACATTCAGAGAACGAACAGTTTACACATGGGAGTAGATCATGCCTAGAAAGCAGATTTGGAGATGCTTGGTTGTAAAACTCAGTATCTGGACAGATTCATGGATCATCAAAAAGAATTACAGCATATAACAGAGTCTTTATGGCCACAAAACAAGGGGGTGGTGGACTCTGTTAAGCCACATTTGGCGCATTTATTACTACAGTAAAATCCCTCTGGAGAAACCTTGTGTTTAATATCTTTTTCAGTGCATCCCTTCTTTAACTTTTCAGTCCCCAGAATAAACCTTTTACCACTAGTCTACAAAGAGTTTTTTTTCTAGCTGAAAATAAATGGATCATACACTAATGCCACCAAAAACACTATCTATGGGGTGGGTGGGGATAATTACAGGTAATAAATGGCATGAGCTAGGTGTTTAATACTAGACGTGTGTATGCATATAGACTACTGGTCAACATTTTAGAATTATTGATTTAGTTTGTTTTTTAAGAAAAATAAGTCTCATGCTTCACAAGGCTGGAATTAGGCCTAATTAAACTAAAAACAGTATTATTTTGAAGTATTATTAAAATATAAAATAACTGTTTTTTACTTGTTTTAACGTTTTAACACTGCACAAGTCATTATTAAAATCTGCCGGCTATAATAATTCATGAACTGAGCATCAAGCCGGCATATTAGAATGGTTTCTGAAGAATCACAGAGCACTGAAGACTGGAGTAATGATACTAAAAACGTTTTACTTTTAAAATATTTTACAATAAAAATGTGTTATTAAATATTGTAATATTATTTCACAACATTACTGTTATACAGTATTTTTGATCAAACAAATGCATCCTGACTTGATGTTTCTTGCAAAAAACCATTACAAATTCATCGTAGTATTCAAAACTTTTGATACAAATACACACACAGACAATGTAACAACGTTTTAGTTTTTTTCTGAACGCAAACTAAATACGTTTTTAAAAAGTAAAATATGTGCACGGGCCTGTATGTGTTTATGATTTACAGTCAGACCCCTATGAATGGAATGTTACAGAGGTTCATAAAGGGTCTGCACGTGCACATGACAAATGAAGTCTGGTTTATGACAGGATGTGTCCTATTCTGAGGGCTTTTGAGGCTCAAAATGAAAAGGTGGTTCTCACTGTTAATATATATATATATATATATATAAACTAATGATAAAGGGGTAATTTGATGCGATTTCAATTGTTCCTTTCTCTTTGGAGTGTTACAAGCTCTTGGTGCATGAAGAAGATCTGTAAAGTTGCAAAAACTAAAGTCTCAAATCCAAAGAGATATAATTGATCAAAGTTTAGACTCTGCCACGCCCCCCTAAAACGGCTCATTCAAACACGGCCCCACCTTGCCCAATGTCACTATGTGGAAATATTTGCGTAATGCTGTCACAAATGTTCACACAAAGAAAGAAGCTCTTGGCATAAACGCTGTCAAAACGGCAACACCAATCAGAAATAGGCTTCAACGACTGACCAATGAAAACGCGATATCGTACATGGAATCTTATTGGTTGATATTGAACCGCACATGGAACACATGGAATAAGTTCACTGAAGTTCAATCAAGATGAGCCGGCGATTCGATTCGGCTTATTCCATGTGTTCCATGTGCGGTTCAATATCAACCAATAAGATTCCATGTACGATATCGCGTTTTCATTGGTCAGTCGTTGAAGCCTATTTCTGATTGGTTGTTGCCATTTTGACATCGTTTATGCCAAGAGCAAAGAGATAGAAATCGAATAAAAGAGTACTTGGTCATGCGCGAACGCACGGGACATAGTCTAAGCACATACACGCTTACTTTAAGCAAAGAGGAGAGATTTGTGATTGCACTGAACACGTTTTAAGTGCAGGCATACTCTCTGAGCGTGCCCAGAGAAAATTCTTACAAGAGCAACGTGTATCTGAGAGCGCGCGTCCAGTTCCCGCGCGCGAGGAGAGAGATTCACGCTCCGCACATTATATTATGCGCTCGAGGAGAGAGATTTGCGCTTGCGCATTGTATTAATGTACTTTCGCGCTACAATAATGCGCTCTCGACATCTGACAGGGAAATAACGCCATAGATTTTCGCATCACGTGTGTGTGTGTGTGTGTGTGCGTGTGTGTGTGTGTGAGAGAGAGAGAGAGAGAGAGAGAGAGAGACAGGGTCACACAGTGGAGTCAGTTGTCTTAATCGTCCGTGGCTTGTGTACTACAAACACATACGAGCTTCTTCACTGTGTCTGTCACGCGACTCTGTTCCCCTTTTGAGCTTTTCAACTGATGGTGAAACTAAGGACATTATTAACTGTCATTACATTTATTTTGAAATATGAAGTTCACAATTATGGAAAGGAGGGTTACATTTCTGACAAATGCTTGCAGTGTTCGGGCCAGTTGGCCAATCAGAGCAGACTGTGCTTGTCAGAAGGAGGGACTTTGTAGAAAACGACGCATTTGAGAGAGGCGGGGCATAGAACACCTACAATAATGTACAGTATTTGAAAAATAATATTTTTTTGAGCATTAAAGCATGTCAACATATTCTGTTATACCAAATAAACAAAATAATGATCTTTAAAAAGGCATCATATGACCCATTTAACAAACTAAACTTTTGGTTTTATATTGTGCATTAGTAAATGTTAAAATGAATGTTAATTAAGATTAATTAATGCTATAGAAGTAGGCTATTGTTTAATCTTAATTTATGTTAACTAAAGTAGTTAACTAATGTTAACTAATGAAACCTTATGTAAATTGTTTCCACAATATTGTTCAAATGCTACTGCCTTTAGATTTTATTTTGGAATAAATATAAAATTGCATAAAACCACTATGATGACATGTATAATTAGTATTAAAAATATTAATACAATAACAAATATAATAATATTTATTCTCTTTTTTGTGCAATGAGGGTGGCGTTTCTGCTGCGTGTCATTTGCGTGACGGCTGCTTCACGTTTTCTGTGTCTGTGTACACACCAGAATCGTGCCTGACACGGCGCTGGCGCGCTGCTGCTACTGTAGGTGACATAGAGGGAGGCCGCTGACAGACCAGGATCTTGTCTTCATGACAACAATATCTATACTTCATGTTGAGCATAAATATAAAGCCTACTGATAAAGAACACGGTCAACAGTATTGACGGCAAAATAGACTATGTTTGACAGGTGCAATATGCCAGTGTGTCACCGGCCTAATGTTTTCAAAAGGCATCACGCGAGTGTGAACATTCCTACAACCAGGGTGCGATTTGTGAAAAAAAACAGAGGGGGGGGGGGTGTTTTGAAACATTTTAATTCATAAAAATAAATAATGAGAACATGAACTAGATGACGTCATGCGCTAATTAGCATATTTATGTGTGCGTCGTATTGTATTGCCTCCCTACACTGTAAAAAATAATTCTGTGGCTTAGTAAATATTACAGAAATTTTTAACTTTATTAACTTAATAAAATCTCTGAATATCGTGTACTTGATTTTTGAGTTAAACATACCAAAATAATTGAGAAAAAAATCCAACAGTTCATTTTATCTAAAATTTACAGATATATTTAAGTTGTTTTCAATAAAATTATTTAGTATTTGACTAACCAATTATTTCTTTATAATATACTTAATATATTTGTGAAATTTCTATCACAATATTTGAGAATGTTGAATTAAACTGATCTGTTTCAAGAAACAAAAATATTACTTAATTCAAATCAATATTATTAACATATTTAACACACTCTTAAAATTTGAGTAAGTTTACTCAATTAAAACAATGCACCCCTCCCCCACCCTCTGACGTGACGACAACTCGACGGTTGGTTGAGTCAGCGAGCGCGGGCAGTTTGAACTCTCCAGTCTCCAGACAACAGCTCTTTTCTCAGCGTCGCAGATTTGGTGCATTTCCTCTGTGAAATTCAGGTTTGTGTATGTTTTATTTTATCTATAAAATCTTTACTGTGCTTTAAATCATATTTAATGCAAAACAACATACAGAGGCGTAATTCGACACCTAAACGAGAGTCGCGCCTGTCTTTTTGCATGATTGAAACGCTTTGCATAATTACATGACTTCATTCCTTATGATAATAAATATAATTATTATCATTTGGATGATAAAATGTCCTCAGAACTGTCACTGTTTGTTTATTGGCAGGTTATGTCTGAGCCTGGTTTCTCCCAAGGTTTTTTTCTCCATTCTGTCACCGATGGAGTTTCGGTTCCTTGCCGCTGTCGCCTCTGGCTTGCTTAGTTGGGGACACTTCATCTACAGCGATATCGTTGACTTGATTGCAAATAAATGCACAGACACTATTTAACTGAACAGAGATGATATAACTGAATCCAATGATGAACTGCCTTTAACTATCATTTTTGCATTATTGACACTGTTTTCCTAATGAATGTTGTTCAGTTGCTTTGACGCAATGTATTTTGTTTAAAGCGCTATATAAATAAAGGTGACATTGACATGTCAGTCACTCGCAGTATCCATCGGCTGTGAGTGAAGTATCGGTATGAAGTTCAAAGTTCACCCGCTGAGGCGAGTCCGTCTCCGGCACGAGGACCAGCGCTGATCCGGTGGATATTGGTTTGATTTGATTACACTTGAATTAGGCTACCTGAATTTTTTAATATTTAATTTTTACTTATAAAATGTTTGTTGAATGAGTTTAAATGTAGGCAATATTGTATACAGTGTAAAATGTGCTGTATTGCTGTACTCATTGACAATAAAGGCCAATGTCATGTATACTGGTGGTTGTGTGGAGTACTATTTTACAAAGGTTTAGAGAAAATAAAAAGTTAATATTACTCATTAATAAAAACAGTTAATATTACTCATAAATATTGTTTTTAAATGTTTAAATGTTCAATTATTTCTACTCAATTGTATTTGTTAATGTACCAGATGCAGTTTTCAGACTCAGATTTACTTAATTTTTTTACTTGCATTTACTCAATTCATACAGTATATTTCATTGATTTCACAGCTTTAAAATTTACTCAATTTTTTTGAGTGTAAAAATGTTTCACCAATAAAATTGAGTAAATAATAGTTAAACTTTTTACAGTGTATGCTCACATACTGCAATTTAATTTAGCCATTTAATTTAATTCTCAATAAAACTGTTTTTATTACTATATTTTAATGTTTCTGTTGTCAGACAACGGAATGAATATTATAATGACTGAAACACGGTCTATTAAGAATACATAACCAGCTCTCAAACACTAATGAAATCAAATACACATACGATAAAGTCAATGGTTGTGCTGTGACTGATGTCGGTTATACTTGCTTGCAAAATAGAGTTAGAAGCAACAGAATATCTTTTTTTTTCTTTTTTTGTTACTGAAAGTGTTGCTCCTCTCTGCGCTCACTGAACACAGCAGATGCAGAGAGAGGTTTCGCGCTGGGAAAGAGAGAGACCTCGCGCTCGTGCGGCAGCAGCAGAGAGTCTCAGAGACTTAATAATGATTGGCCAAAAAGTCGTAAGATTTGTCGCTAGTCGCTTTTTTGGAAAAAAAAGTCGCTAAATCTAGCGACAAAGTGGCCAAGTTGGCAACTCCACTGCCCAGCGGACCGGCTTCAACCGTCACACAAGTGTTGATAGGCTATTACTCGTGAGGTGTAACCAATCAGATAGCGCCATGGGTTGCAGAGTGGTGAATACAGAGAGGAGCCAGGCAAAGTAGCCCGTTTTAAAATAAAATTGACTTTAATCAAACCACGGATCCGTGATAAGTTTTGTGATCCGTCTCGCCACTAGTGTAGTAGCACTGATCACTTTGAGGGGGTGATAAATTTATCCCCACTGGGGATAAAAATAATTAAGCAGAGGCAGGGATACATTGACCAGAAAGGGGGAAATCCCACCCATCCCCCCCGGCAAATCGCACCCTGACTACAACTAGGAAAAAAACGATTGTAATTCAAACGCAGCTCCCGTCGGCATTTAAACAGACCTTTGCTCTTAATTCCGAACGAAATCTGAGCAGGTTTAAAAACTGAAACTGTTGATGCTGCATTTTACACTTTGGAAAAATTATATATATATTTTTTAAATATGAGCAGGCCTACAAGCTGGGATTGGTAATGCTGCACTGTAATCATAGTTATTTATGTATATTTTACATTATATTTTATTATATGATATTGGTTTGAGACAGAGTATTTTATTTAGTGGATAACTTTGCAGCAGTATTTTATTTCTTATTCTTTTTTAATTTTATATATATTTTATTAAAAAGTATTTTAAAAAGTGTAAATAAATTGTTAAAAAAAGTTTATGGTAATAAACAACCTGCAGTTTTGTTTGCATTTCTTTCCCTTGCTGTACCGAAAATGAATCGAACCGTGACTTTAAAACCGGGGTACATACCAAACCGTGATTTTTGCGTACCGTTACATCCCTAATATATATATATATATATATATATATACACACATACATACACACACACACACACATACACAAATGTCCATATTAATATTAAAGAAGCAAAAAGACAAGGCCGTCATTACTGAAGGAGCCTTGCTGCACGTGCTCAGGCTTATCAGAAGAATGAGGCGTTGTCGCGTGCAGAATACTTTTGCTGTGTTGTGGCATAGGGCGAATACTAAAATGCTAACAATATGTCCACGGGCTATTTACGTGAGCGCAAATAAACTTCCTCGACACAGTCAGTAAAGTGGTGAAACAGTTGAATATGCTTATTGAGAGAGAGAGAGAGAGAGAGAGAGAGAGAGAGAGAGAGAGAGAGAGAGTTGAACTTGGCATACGTGACAGGCTTGACAACTGAAGTGGAGGTTTGAGTCTTTTGCAGACACCTATTTAACTCACTAACTTATGAGACTTTATGAGCGTTTAAATCCAATGTCACGTGTTCTTAATAATTGCCAATTTGTTTATAAAATTCAAATTCCCAAATTCCGGTTCAAGTAACACCATTTAAATCTTCATACTTACAGAACCGCCAGCAACCTAACGTTACCCTGGACAACAACAAGCCCAACTTATTTTTTACGCAGCGTTTGTGTCTACAGGCACACGATGCCATGTATTCACCGGCTATGACGGAAGGTAACGTACATGTCCACACTCACCGATCACCTCCTGCAGCTCGTAGTCATCCTTGTTGATGGACCATGGTTGGGAGGGTTGGGAGCTCAGGTCCTCCGACATGTCTCAGGATTGCGTACCTTTATTTAGATCCTGATGAATTCAAGCACTGGAGTTGGGTGCTTATGGAAAACAACGTATAAATGTTACTGTAATCCGCAAAGCAGTAGCATTCCAGCTCCTGTCCGCGATTATCTTCAACAGTATTTCTGTCATTCCCAAACTTTGCCACTAGTGCCACTAGCCCCGCCCACCGCATTCCTACACACTGAAGGACGTGACAGTCGGCCATTTTGAGTGTGTAATTACTCTCCCCTAGCGCTAGCTTTGTAACTGTGTGTTCCGCCAAAATAGCAGATACTAGTTAAGAATACTCCATTAGATTTGTGATATTTAGTAATATGATTTTTAAATATGAAAAATAAATGTATTAATACGATATATTTAGTAGAATATTTTATATGACAAACTAAATTGAAAGGCTAAGTAAGAATAATAGAGTAAACTGGAAAAATAGCTGCGGTACATTCACTCAGGGAAATATTTTTTTAATTACTTTAAATTTTATTTTATTTTGTTTTATTTTATTTTATTATTTTTTTTTAAATGCATTGTGGCCAGTTGCCTTTTTTTACTGTATATTATACTGCCATCTCGTGGCATAAACAGTACATGGACCATTACTCAAAAACCATTCCTAAATGGTAGAAGACTTTTAGAAGTAAGTCAAGCTTAAGAATTTCATATTTTCTTTAAAAAAGGGGAGTGTGGGGGTGGGGGGATACCGGTTAAATTAACATAATTCCTGACATTATGCAAATACAGCGCTACTCATAACCGGAGTTTTGTGGTGTCAACCTGAAAACACATAATTCTGTTATTAATTTTTAACTATTCCTTTGATATTTTCTCATTTATGTAAATTCATTATAAAATGTGAAACAAGCCAGTAAAACCACGGAAATCGTATGCTAATATAGGTCACTTCCTGGAGGATGATGTCATTGGGCAACTGCCTTGAGTTAAAGGGATATCACAAAAGAGTAGAAGGGAAAGTAAACAATATTCTCAAGAATACTTTAATAAAGTCCATGATAGAAGTAACTCAAAAAGGCACTCTATTCATAGCATCAACCCCACAGTCTGTAAAATCAATAATCAAACATGTTTGGGGAAAAAAGCATATAATGTATGCTGTAAATCTTGTAAATCTCTCTCTCTCACACACACACACACACTTCTATCTTAAAATCTGCAAGGTCTGAAGCAGAGGCTACTTCTGGTTTGTTTTTCTAATGAGCTTCTGAGTTTTTTTTTTGTTGGTTTGTTTGTTTTTCTTTAGAAGATTTTCTCACTGCTTCAGTGGAAAGTTTCCACTAACAGGAAGTGTGGTAAATGTGGCAACCTGCTCTTAATACACAAAAATGACAAAAGAGATATGTATACATTGTTGAGTAATCATTAACGCTATATTAATAGCAGCCAATATATCAGTATGTACAATGCTGTAAAATGTGTGACCACAATATAAAAGTTCAGTTGTTTTCATATAAAACAAAGTCTGATCTAACAGATTAAAACCAGCTGATGAGCATGCCATGTACCGTCAAAGAAAGATTAAGCTACTGAAGAAGACATAAAAACATGGTTAACCAACCACGACTCTGTGGCCTAGATAAAGATCTGTAAAGCTGTATTAAACTGCTACCTAAAAATGTTGAGTAACACAAACAGTAGAGCAAACATAACATACACAAATATATTTCATAACACAAACACTGCCAGTATAAAAAAAAAACAAATTAAAACATCAGAGCAAAAGTGTTTCTTATGAGCCCATACTACTACATGCATCACTTCAAAAAGCTTCAATTCAAGTTTAGCGATAGCAAATCAGAGATAAAATGAAATAGCAGATGCACTTTCAGATTTCACATACAAAAACATCCGAATAAACAAACTTCTGCACAATGCGATGAAGACAAGAAACTTCATGAATAACCATTTTTAGGGATTCGCTTTGGAAACTGAGCAACCTTTTGATTAAGGCAGACGTATCTGTCATAAATACCACAGAAAGTACCTTTCTTGAAATGTTCATAAGCTGGACGCACTACTGAGTCTGTGAAACTCTCCCGAGCAAGCAAACATCACTCGAGGTATTTCCCCTTCATCCTCCAGAGAACAGCTTCACCCAGTGATGATTGCGTAGTAATCCTTTAACAGTGTCTATAGAAAAGATCAGGGCAGTGAGAGCGCCTTGGCCAGCCGGATCCAGAACCAGCGCTGTGTGTGGGGTCTGGTGTAATCACAGATGGTCAGAAAACGGAGAATGTTGGGAAAAGGCTTCACCATGGATTTGTAGACAACAGGGATTAGACGTTTAGACTGAGTATCTGCAGCAGAGACAAAAGTCATAACGTTACAAGAGTTTCTGCACTGCTTTTATAGCAGCATTATCCTTCAGATTTAATGACATGAAATGCATACTTCGGCACAGTTTAGCGCAGATAGGCCAAACTATGCACGTGCTTTTAAGCAGGTAAATTTGAGAAGAGACAGACTTCCTGCTGCTAGGTGGCGCTATGACAGTTACCCACATTAGTAATGTGACTGTGATCAGCCTCCATAACCAAACATACAGCTCAGGTTTGCTCTAAATCACTTGAAAATGTATTGCTTTGCCATGGAAAAAAACTATATGATTGTTCAGTGCTGATATATACTATATAACAATTCTTAATAACTGTTTAATCATCACCAAAAGTAAACTATATTATCGCCCACCTCTGTATATAAAGTTGGATATATAAGCTTTTTCAACTTTCGACCCATATACTCACTTTAAGCGATATATATACTATTATACACTGATTGTGTACATCATATTAAAATGTAAACTATACTTTTGCCTAACTATGAAAGTGGTCAAAATTCTGCTGGTGGAATCCAGTCATTCCAAAAGTATTCTGTGTGATTGGGAGTTTCATGTACAGATTTGGTTTGCTGGTCGTGTGAATTTGGCTTGAAAGTGTGAGTAAACTTATCATAAACTTTAACATAATTTTATGTAAAGCTGCTTTGGAACAATGTATAAAATTAGCTTGGCTATATCCAAGTGTCTTGGTATTACTTTGGATGAAGTGGATGACAATCCCAATGTGTTAGGGAATGGAATTAAAAATTCACTGCATGCACTTTACACTAAATCAAAAATGAGTTTTGTGCATGTATGTAGGAAATGTTTATGGCTGTTTCAATGGTTTAAGCATGTTAAGTTGACAAAACTTGAAAAAAATCAATAGGGCCCTTGAACAGTGCTTTGACCCTAATAAGCTAGTAGTAAAAATGGCAGATCAACTCAAATAAGTATTAAGAAAAATGTTGTACTTGGGCAAAGGCTGAGTGCGAACTTGGTCTGAAAGTCACATGCATCACTTTCCAGATAGTCATCAGAAATGACCACCACCATCCTCTTGCACCTAAAGGGCAGAAAAATGACCACAAACATTTAAAGATTTGAAACAATTCAACAAGAATTTATAAATGTATTAAATATGCATATAATAATAACAACTGGGAATGCACAGATATTAACATTCTGCTGGCCAATACCAAAAGCTGATTTTTAAATTAATATTATCATTGTATTTTTTTAAAGATTAACTTTGAGGATGTAAAAAATCATTGGATGATAAATAACCCCAAGCCAACTTGCCTTTTCTCTATGAGCTCACTGGTGATGGTCCACACGCACGTGCCAGGAAGGACGTCTCGGTCAAAGACACACAGCTTCAGGTTGTATTCAGTCTGTTCCAACTGTTTGATCATCTCATGCACAAACTGGAAGTCACTCTGACAATAGCAGATGAAGGCATCAAAGGTCTCCGGTGTGAGTCCTGTCCAGTGAAGACAATGATTAGTTTGGTCACCTGCTACACAACTAACTCCACAGTGCATTCAGACAGAACAGGGACAACTCACCTTGTGGATCATCACACAGCGTGATGCCTTCTCGCTCCCGTGTGCGCGGCCCACAGCTGTCCACCACTGGAACCTGGACAGGCTTCCTCTGTTGTCTTTCCAAATACTTCCTGCAGTCATCATCTGTGCACAAACACCCACAACATACAACAGCACTTACTTGGAGATCTTCTCTGTCGTCCAAAATAGTGAGAGCCATTTCATTTGTGTTTATATTTCCTCAGAATTAGTCATTCTTTTCTCAATCATGCTCATTTGAGATTTCCCCCCCTTCTTTTTTTAAGGATATGGCTTAATTTCTTGAAAACATGTTTCAATAAACAAACAACGTTAGTGGACAAGAATTGCAATAAAATGTGAAACTGCATACTCATTTTTCTACTTGTTGGTGGCTCTGTTAAATAAAATAGTTAAATTATGTTCTGTTATTTCTATTATCTGTTCTGTTATTTTCCTTTCCTTTTGTAAACTGATATTTTTCAACTGACATGAAAAACAATACTACTACTGATAATAATGTGACTTTATAAAGCATTTAAATGAATTAATTGTATTTTTTAAAGCATATACACAGTTAATAAATCATTAATAACACTAAATATGTGTTGAGTATTCATTCATCACATATAGTATAATATAAAAGATGTAATGTAAATAAAATCTTGTTGACATACCTATAATTTCTCTGAGGTCAGATATAACATCTTTCCTTTCAGCTTTTTCTAAAATCGACAGCAAATTCGCTACTGTTGCCTCTGGACGAGTTTCCCACTCCTTTAAGACCTTTTCAAAGGGATACTCTGTCTTCTCGAAGTTTTTGATCTCCAGGTAGATGAAGTCCATCATTTCGGCGACTGTCCTCCAGTCTGCTGCCACCGCGTTTGTCGGATTCAAATAGAGCCCCAGTTTCTTTCGAAAACTGCAGTTTAAAGCGGTTATTGGAATCAGTTCATTGTCTATACTTGATTTTGATGCCATATTTACGGCAAATTCTGATTTATGAAAATTAAAGTTGTTAATGTCCGCGTTTAACTCGAGATGATAAAGTGATACAAAAGTTAAATATTTTAAGGTGTCATTTTCCGAAGCTGGCGATAAACTGAGGGGAAATAATTTTTTTTTAAAAACACGCACTGTGGTATGGTATGCAGTACAGTACAATAAATGACTACATGAAGACTGAGGAAATATTCGCAAAAAAACGCGAGTAAATGACGAAATACATGTACAGCCAATGGAGTCATGAGCGCGCGTTGATTCACGTAAAAAGGCAAGCTCGACCTTGTACATGTCTATGAGATCGACTGTTTCAGGACCAGTGTCAGGACCTTGTGCATCCTGGAGAAATTAGTCAAACACTGATCTCAGATCTGCTTCCAAAGGCACAGCGAGCAACACCAAATATGGACAATTTCCGCTGCGATCATTCTGGGATTAAGTTGACTTTTTAAAACGGTCTCTTTTCTGCAGAAGCGTTTCGGTTCAGTGTGTAGAATATTATACAACGTTTGTCTAATCATGTTTACTGCACTGTCAGCGTTCAGTTTAATTTATAGTGAAGCAATTTTGTATAAAATATTAACACCTTGTCCATCAAAAGTCAGTCAGACAGGAAGCAATTTTATTGACAAGAAACGAGTGTTTTGACTTTTAAAATGATCAAATGGAGTAACCCCTAGAAAAGTCCTTGATATTCGTGTCTCATAAATATGCTTTAAAGTTTGAGGGGAAAAAAGGTTGCTTTTGCAGCGTTTCCCTCACTTTTTAAAAGGAAACTGAAACAGTTGGCACTTCTCACTTCCTTTTTCTGAATAAATGAAGAAAATATTCCTCATGTGCGCACTATTAAAGCTTTTCTTTTCTCTTAAAATTTTCATTATATCATCAGTTTCACGTGATGAGGGAAAACTAACCTATATATATATATATATATAAAATAACCTTAAAACAACTCCAAACCAAAACTTTTCATAATACTTGACTACACCAGGACATAGGGATTTATTAAGACCACTAATATATATATATATATACAAACAGTTCATAAAAATGTCTTCAGAATGTGAGCAGCGGTTCCTGCGTGTGAAAACAGTTTAGAAAAGGCAACACAAAGCCACACTATTTTCTATTTCCCCTTCCTTCCTCATTCCACTGCGTAGCCCGTGGCCTAAACAGATGCCTCGTGTCTATTTGTGGTGCCCAGCAGCAGAAAAAGCACTTTTTCACGACATCTCCCCCTCAGAGACTCTTATTCTTGGAGAAGTAGAAGTCAGTGCCTCTGTCTTTGTGCTGTCTTGGTGTGTACGATGAGCCCATCCTTCCTTTTGCTGGTGAAGCAGACTGAAAAGATAACATATGACATTGTGTTAAAAAATTCATTCTTTAAAAACAAGCTTATCTTTGTCCCTAATATTCAGTGACGTTAAGTTGCTACTAATCGTACTGATTTGTTGTTGATATGGTGACTCCACTCGGGTGCTGTGATGACAGGGGAAGGGTATGTTTCGTTGAGTGAAACCTGGGCTGGTGAGTTGCTGAGGGTTCAGGGGGTGTGAACATCCCCACCTTGAATTCCTTGAAGCTCTGGAACCCACTGTTGCACATAGCAATCTCTCAGACGCATTAAAAGTTTGTGTAACTTCCTGTTCCACTTTCACTTTGTGTGAGTAAAGTGAAAAAAATACTAAGATATGCTTTTACGAATATAATTCACAGCAGCATTTAATTTATTATTGTCATTTTAATTAATGAAATATCCATTTAATTTGGCGATATATTACCATATATTCAACAGTTGGTGAATGATTTATTTATATTATTTTATTCATCCTAAAACATTGGTTTGATTTTTGTGTGTTTCCTTTCCACAGCTTAGGAACGAAAAGCACCTGTTGATTTATTATTAATGATCATTTTAATCATCTATCTAATTTAATGATATCAGACTATAATTAAAGCACTTTTAACTGTTACTACCCTGCTAAATTATTTAATTTATTTTTTGCTTTATTTATTGCAATTTATGTTGATTAAAACAATGGTTTGATATTTTTGTTTCCTTTTTGCAATTTAAGTGTTCCATGAATTGTTTTATCATAATTTTACTTAAATTATGCTTATTTAATATCATGATCCACTGTGACAACTTACCTCATAGTACTGTACGAACTGCTATTGGAGCAGGTTGTCATAAATGTTCAAGTTTATACTTTGTTTTAACAATACTAATAACTTGTATTACTTTTCAAAATTATAACGCTCTAAAAATATATCTACTCTGAGAAATATTAGTAATTAGAAATATTAGTAACTGAGTAATTAGTGTGACACCTAGACAACTACTCTCTTATTTTTATGTGCTAGCAATGAGAATGCAGGTGTTTTTTGGTTTTATGTGGCATTACATTAAAAGACCTGTAAAAACTACAACTTGCGTTACTGTCATAGTCCAGTCCTTGTTTGATCATATTAAACTTCCTGTTTTCTCGTGGGTCATTTCCTATTCCAGCACTATAGAGCCAATTTCCACAGTTGCTGCAGATGTCATGGTCCACCTGACACCAATGAAAGACAATAGCGCATCAAAAAGCAGAAAGCATCAACCCACTCCATCACACATAGCAAATGTTTCCTACCAGCAAATACCCAAACCACTCAGCACCCAGTCTCCAGTCTAAGCCCAAGTCTTTGGGTAAAAAGCTGGCCACATTTTGACGTCCTCTGTTGGACATGAATCCTGTCAGTGCAAGCTCCCTCCATGTTTGCATCTACAAACGGCAGTCCAGTTCTCCCCTCTGAACTTTCACTTTTAATTCAGAGAAAATCTACTGAAATGTGGTTGAGTAATAAAATAAAGTACAAAATTAAGAACTGGATAAAAAATATTAGCAAATTCAAAGAGTCACGTTACCTTTCCATGCGCTGAACAATCTCATATCTGTCTTTCAGGACACATGCTTGTCTTGCAGACCTTCAGATAAATGAGGAAAGAAACGAATCATTAAAAAAATTAATTTGCTGGTATTTAATTGAGCACTTAAATCTGTTTTACTGCATTATAAATACTCAAATGTGCAAAGAAAATAAGTAATCAATAAATTTACATGTTTTGCCCACCATATACACTACAGTTTGGGTCAGTATGTTTTTTAATTTGCAAGAAATTATAACTTTTATAAAGGATGCATTAAATTCATAGCAACAGTAACATTTGTAATGTTACAAAATATTTGTAACACTGAAGAAAATGATCATAGTTTCAACAAAAAGCATAATATTAATCAACATTGATAATATTCATAATAGGAAATCTTATGTGAGCACCAAATCCGCACATTAGAATGATTTCTGAAGGATTGTGTGGAAATAAATCCAGACTTACCATTCATATGAAATACTCTGTTTCCATATTTTAAACCCACAAACCTGAAGTAATCTCACTACAAATGTAAAATATCACCCTGGTGAAGAAAAATGGTGCAATGGTGCATATAAAACACTGATACAAGTTAATTTTATTTTATTTCTTTATTTACACAGATTTAGACATTACATAACCTCCTCTTCAGTGAATGGGTGCCGTCAGAATGGGAGTCCAAACAGCTGATAAAAACATCACAATAATCCACATGACTCCAGTCGTTTGGCTTCTAGCCAAAATATGAGTCCATAATCCATAATTTCACTTCACCTCCTGTTGTCCTCTCACTTCAAAATCCACAGACATACTGTAACAAGGAGTCGGAGGCATTCGGATCCATATGCAGCATTTATTCAACAGAATGGTAATACAGGCAAAGATCAGAAATGGCGTCAGGTGTGTCAGGGAATCGTAACCAGTCGTAACCAGAATCGTAACCAGAAACAAGCAGAGATTGGGACAGGCAGCGGAGAATCAGAGTCGGAATAAACAGTCCAAAGGTCAAAACACAGGAATAACAAACACTGGGAAACGCTCGGAAATGTCAGACTGGCTAAACAAGACTTCGCCGTGAGTGAGAGTGAGTGTGCTGCTTTTATGTGTGTGTGTAAATGAGGTGCAGGTGTGGCAAGGAAATTGGCTGATGAATGAGGTGCAGGTGTGGCAGGGTGATTGTGATGCAGTGACTCATGGGTAATGTAGTTCGGGTGTGGTGCAACAGTTTGAGAGGTGCTAGTGTCCAAGTGACAACTGGTGGTGAATGGGTGGAATGGTCCTGACTGGAGTGCCCTCTACTGAAGCTCATGGGCACTCCATCTAATGATCGTGACATAGCCCCCCCCAAAGGAGCGGCTTCCAGACGCTCAAAACAATCTAGGAGGGCGGTGGAGCGGAGGCGGAACAGGGGGAGGGATGGAGGGCCAGGTCCATGAAGAAGTGCCGTGGTCGGGGACCGGGGCAGAGCAGGCAGAACTGGAGCCCTTCCTGGGCCTAACTCAGGAAAACAGGAGCCCCTCCTGGGCCTGACATAGGAGACAGGGGCCCGCCATGGGCTTAACTCGGGAACAGGAGCCCGCCATGGGCCTAGCTCAGGAACAAGGGTCCACCAAGGCAGAGCAGGTGGCGTGGGAGCCCACCAGAGTGGAGCAGGTGGAGCTGGAGCCCACCAGGGAGGAGTAGAGGACCACCACAGCCGAGAAGATGGGACAGAAGCCCACCAGGGCGGAGCAGAGGACCACCACAGCCGAGCAGACGGCACCGAAGCCCACCAGGGCGGAGCAGAGGATCACCACAGCCGAGCAGACGGGACAGAAGCCCACCAGGGGGGAGCAGAGGACCACCACAGTGGAGTCGATGGCACAGGACAGCAAGTCTGCTCAGGTGGGACTGAAACAGAGAACATTAACAGGTTAATAGCGGCCTCCGTGGCCGTGATGAGATGGTAGCTGGCCTCCGTGGCCATTACAGGGCAGGCGGTGAGTTCATGGAGGACCTCCGTGGCCATGACTGGACAGACAGAGAGTTGGTGGATGGTCTCCGTAGCCCTGACCGGAATGAATGAGAGCTCATTGACGGCCTCCCTGGCCGTGACAAGATAGGACGAGAGCTCTGAGATGTGACGAGGCTCTGGGAGTTCGGCTGAGATGTGACGAGGCTCTGGTAGATCTGTGGTGATTTGATTGGGTTCATGAAGATCAACTGTGACTTGACTGTGCTCATGAAGATCGTTGGTGACTTGACTGTGCTCATGAAGATCAACTGTGACTTGACTTCGTTCACGGAGGTTAATGGTGACTTGACTTTGCTCATGAAGATCATTGGTGACTTGACTTTGCTCATTAAGATCGTTGGTGACTTGACTTGGTTCCTGAGGATCAACTGTGACTTGACTTCGTTCACGGAGGTTAATGGTGACTTGACTTCGCTCATAAAGATCATTGATGACTTGACTTGTTTCCTGAGGATCGACTGTGACTTGACTTGGTTCCTGAGGATCGACTGTGACTTGACTCGGTTCCTGAAGAACGACTGTGATTTGACTCGGTCCTTGAAGATCGCCGGTGACTAGACTCGGTCCTTGAAGATCGCCGGTGACTAGACTCGGTCCTTGAAGATCGCCGGTGACTAGACTCGGTCCTTGAAGACCACCGGTGACTAGACTCGGTCCTTGAAGACCACCGGTGACTTGACTCGGTCCTTGAAGACCACCGGTGACTTGACGATCACCAGTGACTTGACTCTGAAAGGTCAACGGTGACTAGCCTTGGCTCTGGAAAGTCCATGGTGACTAGCCCTGATTCCGGAAGGTCAACGGTGACTAGCCCTGATTCCGGAAGGTCAACGGCGACTAGCCCTGACTCCGGAGGGTCCACGGGCACCTGACTCGACTCTGGAGGGTTCACTGGAGCCTGACTCGACTCTGGAGGGTTCACTGGAGCCTGACTCGACTCTGGAGGGTTCACTGGAGCCTGACTCGACTCTGGAGGGTTCACTGGAGCCTGACTCGACTCTGGAGGGTCCACGGGCACCTGACTCGACTCTGGAGGGTCCACGGGCACCTGACTCGACTCTGGAGGGTCCACGGGCACCTGACTCGACTCTGGAGGGTCAACTGGAGCCTGACTCGACTCTGGAGGGTCAACTGGAGCCTGACTCGACTCTGGAGGGTCAACTGGAGCCTGACTCGACTCTGGAGGGTCAACTGGAGCCTGACTCGACTCTGGAGGGTCAACTGGAGCCTGACTCGACTCTGGAGGGTCAACTGGAGCCTGACTCGACTCTGGAGGGTCAACTGGAGCCTGACTCGACTCTGGAGGGTCAACTGGAGCCTGACTCGACTCTGGAGGGTCAACTGGAGCCTGACTCGACTCTGGAGGGTCAACTGGAGCCTGACTCGACTCTGGAGGGTCAACTGGAGCCTGACTCGACTCTGGAGGGTCAACTGGAGCCTGACTCGACTCTGGAGGGTCAACTGGAGCCTGACTCGACTCTGGAAAGTCAATGGGCACCTCCTCGGCCACGGGAACAGCATCGGGCATATCCTCCTGGACGGCAGCGGCCCGCTCGGGAACATCCTACTGGACGGCAGCGGCCCGCTCAGGAACGTCCTCCTGGACGGCAGCGGCCCGCTCAGGAACGTCCTCTGGGCTTTGAGGAATGGTAGACGCCTGTCTCCTCCTCCTCCGCCCTCTATGATGGAACCTTGACGGAAGACTCAGGCGTTGAGTCAGCCATCTTGTCTGGCAACACAGGTGTAGATTCGGCCATCCTGTGCAATGGTGCTGGGCTGGCGGCCATCTTGTGCAGCGGCGCTGGGCTGGCGGCCATCTTGTCCAGCGGCGCTGGGCTGGCGGCCATCTTGTCCAGCGGCGCTGGGCTGGCGGCCATCTTGTGCAGTGGTTTTGGGGCTTTAAAGTCCTCTGCCTCTCCCACAGTGAAAGGAGAACCACATAACAAGAGTGCAAAGTCCATTATGTCCCTTAAGCTGCAATTAAACTCCCCTCTAGGTAACCATGATTTTACTGGTTCATTGAGTCCAAAACGGAATAGATCCTTAAACAAGACTTCATCGTCTAGGGGAACTCTATAAACCAATTCACAGAACTGTTGAACATAGTCCTCAATAGGTCGATCTCCTTGCTTTAGATCTAACAGCAGGTCAACTGGATCTGTGGTTAGGCTGGATTGGTGATATGCTGACATTGAAACAGGAACTGATACCTCAGTGACAAGGGGATACCGGGCTGCTGGATCCTGGTATGGCGAAGTCTTCTGTAACAAGGAGTCGGAGGCGTTCGGATCCATATGCAGCATTTGTTCAACAGAATGGTAATACAGGCAGAGATCAGAAATGGCGTCAGGTGTGTCAGGGATAACCAGAATCGTAACCAGAAACAAGCAGAGATCGGGACAGGCAGCGGAGAATCAGAGTCGGAATAAACAGTCCAAAGGTCAAAACACAGGAATAACAAACACTGGGAAAACGCTCGGAAATGTAAGACTGGCTAAACAAGACTTCACCGTGAGTGAGAGTGAGTGTGCTGCTTTTATGTGTGTGTGTAAATGAGGTGCAGGTGTGGCAAGGAAATTGGCTGATGAATGAGGTGCAGGTGTGGCAGGGTGATTGTGATGCAGTGACTCATGGGTAATGTAGTTCGGGTGTGGTGCAACAGTTTGAGAGGTGCTAGTTTCCAAGTGACAACTGGTGGTGAATGGGTGGAATGGTCCTGACTGGAGTGCCCTCTACTGAAGCTCATGGGCACTCCATCTAATGATCGTGACACATACAGTGTTTGTTTAGAACTAAGGCCTTGTTTTGCTTGTAAACAGTGTTTGATCTGTGCATATTTCTCTCCTTATTCAGACAAGATGAATTTGGAGAATGCACTAATTATAGAGAAGGACTCGTATTTTAGCCAGAAGCAACGGTTTGAAGTTAAAAACTTCTTAATGATGGATTTATCACAAACACTCAGCTTTTCACTTCACAAGAGGTGAACTGATGGACTGGAGTCGAGTGGATTATTGTGATGCTTTCATCAGTTATTTGGACTTTTATTTTGATGGCACCCATTTACTGCAGAGGATTTATTGGTGTGCAAATGATGTAATGCTAAATCTTCCCAAATCTCTTTGGATGAAGAAACAAACTCATCTACATCTTGGATGTCCTGAGGGTGAGTAAACTTTGAGTAAACAAATCAGAATTTTAAGGTGAACTATTTCTTTGTCATTTTTAGAAAACTGTAAGAAGAGGCCTCACTGTATCCCAAGAGCCTCAGTCTCTCCACCGCGGCATGGGAAGGCCGAGCGGCAGTCCTCCACCGGCTCTGAAACCACAGACAGGAAATAGATCATGAATATTCATAAAATGAATTCTGTTTGTCTTCTAAATTTTCCTCTGAGGATTGTACAGTCATGTGAGAGGAAATCTCAGCACAATTCATGTAATATTGCTATATTAAGAAAGAGGAAATATGAGGAACTGATTCAGCCTGGAGCTTTTCACCATCTTACTGACTGTGTCATGTTTTGTAGCTAGAGATACTCTAAATACAGTACAATTATGTACATCATGGTACCTGTCTGTCCCAGGCCTTCAAATGTCGGGATGGGGCCCTCCTCCAGTCCAAGGGGAAGAGATTTAACCTGCTCCGGGGTGGAAACGACAGGTCGCACTCTGCCCTGTCCCTCAACTACTTTTCTAAACTGGGTGTAAATATCAGGTAGCCTAACAAAAGCAGCTGAAATCAGAAGCATAAACAGGAAATTCAGTCACACCAGTAATGTGCTGATCCCACATTGATTTGAAACTGAAATTACTAATCAGATCCTAAAAACAGGAAGTTACAGCAGCAGTGGACCTGCAAAACAGCTTCCAGTACTTTTCTGTGAAGTTTCCTAGGAAAATTGAATGAGTTGTAGATAGGCTAAAGTAATCAGGGTTTTTTTCAAATTATATTTCAGCAGCACTAAAGTTCATTGTAATAAAAAAAAACAAAAAAAACTGTCTAGTTTTAAGCACAAAGCAATGAAAAAATACATTAAAAAAGAATAATATGAATATATTCTATTTAAAAAACTACTTGTTATGTGGTATTTTGCATTTTCAGATTCAGGTTTTCATACACCTGTTTGGTAAAGTTCTTGAAGTATAGTATAGGGAAGATTTAGTATTTATATTAAGATGTACTATTAAAAATGCAGAACTGAACTATTTTGATTATTATGTAGGAGGGGAAGGCACGGACCATAACAGTTCCATAACACTCTCACAATTTTTGAAACATTATCATTAACTATCCAAATCCCATGAAGGGATTAACTAAGGTTAGACTTAACTAATACTAGTGTCCTTATTGTTTAGTGACACTGTTCAGTAACTGACATAATTTTAAAATAAAATAAATTATAAATATTAGATGGAAAGATTTCAAATTAAAAAACTCTAAACAAAAAATTCAACTTAAAATAAATGAGAGCAAAATAAAATAAATATTAAAAAAGAAACAAAAACTAATAAACTTATCAAACAAAATGATCAAAACTTAAAATTAAAACTGACAATGTAAAAAATGTGAAAAGCTATTTCAAAATATTAATATATAAATAATAGTAAAATATTGTCCTACCCTCTAATGTGACTGAATGGCAGATCGTCTCTGTGGTAAAGTGTGGATCCCCAGAAAGTCTGAACTTTGACTGTTTTGGCAGCAGAGGTCCTTTAGCTTCTTCTCCACTGACTTTTCCTCTGACGCCACCTGCAGGAAATAAACAGAAAGTGTCATACTGCACTTTACATTTTCAGCTTTCAGCACTATATGTGGCCACAGAGATGGCTGTTAATGTCTCTGAAACGCACCTCCATATAAAAAGCCACAGCTGTGATTGAACCCAGCTGCTGAATCAAATCACTGACAACATCCTCCGGCATCCCTTGTCTCACCAACAGTGTGCTGCACAAAGGCATAATCATATAACATCAGTATGTGGACAGAAAGTACATTCTGTGTGTAATGAAATTCCCACCTGTCCTGTTTCTTCAGTGTGGCCCTCAGGTCTTTCACACTGTCCAGGAGGAAACTTAGGGAAGTTAAAGTGTTAGGTGCCCTGGTAATGCCGTGGGTCGAAGCAGTAAAGTGGGATTATGTGATCGGCACTCCTTTGAGCCCAATGAAACACCTGAATGAATGAGGTAAAACAAAACCGGTTTGCCATGTTTTCTAATAGGTCCAACAAAGCTCAACTTGTAAAAGCAAGCACTGCAGTTCATAGAATTAACATTTGTTTACTAATTGAACAGATTAAAGGTTTGCTAGGTGTCATATACCTACATGCATACATAATATTGCATGTAAACACTATCATGCAATAAAGTACATTTAAATATAATTCAAATAGATATAATATTTAAGAAATGTCATTTCCATTTTTGTATTAAAGCTCTCCCCTTAATTCATTTGCATTTGTAATAATTTATTATATTTACTTAGTTTTAAAAGTTATTGCCAGAGAGAAACCGTATAAAAATTAATTAAAGACAGCATTAAAAATATGGCTGAATGTAAAATATAAACAGTATGGCCTGGTTTCAAAGACATGGTTTAGACTAAACCAGGATTAGGCCATAGTTCACAGGACTATTTTTTTTTAGAAATGAGACCTAATTAAAAAAATTACTAGTGTCCCTCTAGAGACAAATCAAAGGCATTTATATTTTTTAAGATAAATCAGTGCAAGTTTCTTTCAACTTACATTTTAGTCTGGGACTAAGTTTAAGCCTCGTCTGTGAAACCGGGGGTATACCTATTTGCAAGTTTAGTCCTCCATATAAGCGCGACGTGGCCACGCCCCTTACCTCGTTATCATGCAGACGCGGGTCGTTCCTCAGCAAATGACCGTACGAGAAGCGGACATCCTGGAAATAGGTCTTTTAAGACGTCTAATGAGATCGTGTATATGTTGAGCATACAGACAGACAGACCAGCTGTGACTGAAAGTGTCTCAGGGCATCTTTACGTAACATACGTTGAGGAGGGTTGCCAGATTTTCGTAGGAAATCTCGCCCAATTGCTACGCAAAACTAACCCAAACGCTTTTCCCCGGGGTTACCCAAAATTGCATTCCGGTGGGGTTCCCATAGGGTTCCCCTGAAAAGTCCAGGAACTAAATATCACGTTATTGGGGTCGCTTAACCGCTGACATGAAAAAACATCCCGCGGAAACTAGAGTGTTAAAGTAGCCCAAGACCGCGGACTTGGCAACACAGGCGAGGTTACCAAACATGCAATCTGAAAGCGCACGTGCCCTGCTTACTAAACTCGCTCTGTCAATGAACTCTTAAAACAATGACTTAGCGTTAAACGTATTTAGACTAAGCTACAGTTAAAATGACCAGGGACGTTTTACACTATATAACAAATATGTCACTTATAACAAATTAATAGCGATTATTTAATATGAAAAGTAAAATAAAGCTATTTAGGTTCAAGCTAAAACAATAAATATTGTTCAAAGACATGGCTGTCAGGTTTGGTAAAAATCGTTTTGATAACCTTTGCTCAATTAATTGCTAAAACGACTTATAAAAGTTAGCTTTGAAGAAAATAAATCCCCAGCATCATTTTTTTAGCAGATGCAACACGGTTTGATATTTTGTATCTAATGGAATAAGATAACCTATATGTATGAAATTCATTAAGTTCATATTACTTATTTAAAGTGTATTAATGTGTCATTGACCACTGAAAGTTTAATTTTGCATTTAAAAATGATGCAAAAGATGAAAATCTGTATATGCATTTGATAAGTTATCATATCATAATGCATTTGCTACTGAAAAGTTCATAACATTACAATTTTTCATGTTAAAAACCAAATCACACAGAATAAGCAAAGAAGCTGGTTTTAGACAATAAATGTATTTATTCAAATGTACAAAATCACTGATAAATGTTTCCAGGCTTTTTCATCAAGGCAGCACAGAATTCTTCATTCATAGCCCCTCAAAAACCAGCGTGGTCTGTTCACCCTCAGCTGAGATCATCTGAAACCCAGACCTTTCCACAATCAGAACTGTAATAATATACTGTGACTAAGGTACTTTGTATATAGTGAAACATTATGACAGCTTGGTACAGTATGTATTTACAATACAATCCTCTTCAGTAAAAGATCTTCAGCAAACGTCCTTAACAGCATCAAAGTGAGATACTGAAACCATCTGAAGGACATCAGAAAACACATTCCACCGCTAAATGTTTTTAAAATGACTGACCTCTCAGAAAAAGGGCATCAGAGAAGGCACTAATTGCATCATGAATTGCTGCTGGTGTATTTTTTTTTTAAATTCAGAACATAAAAAACAGCAATCATAAAATCAAGTGTTTAAAGTTTAGCATTTACATTTGGACAAGATAAAAAAAGTCACCATTTAAGACAATGTACGTTTAAAGGAATAGTTAATCTAAAAATGTCATTCAAGTCAACCAAATTGTAAATTAATTTGTTTCCTCATCAGAACAGTGAATGTGGCTCACAATGGATCCTCTGCAGTGAATGGGTGCCGTCAGAATGAGAGTCCAAAACTTATTAACTATGGATTTGTTTGTAACAAACATTAAACACAGCAGCTTTTCTCTGCACTGTAATCGTGTGAATTACTTCTGTGACATTTTTATCAGCTGTTTGAACTCTCATTCTGACGGCACCCATTCACTGCAGAGGATCCATTGTGAGCAAGTGATGTAATGCTAAATTTCATATGAAGAATCAAATTCAGATGGCCTGAGGGTGAGTAAATTCAGCAAATTTTCATTTTTTGGGGGTGAACTATTGCTTTAACTTTTTTGTTACACTGTGTTTATTTTCATAATGATAAGGAAAACGTCTGCATATAAGCAAAGAATAGTTTGAGTCAACAAAACAAAGAAACTCACCATATAGGTTACAAATCACGACACCGAACAGTTCTGAAGTGACCAAATTCATAATTCAATCATCTCACTCTTTGGTTGTATTGGACTGAGTGAACAGTACGAGAATGCTAACACACCAGCCGTAGTAGTCCTCTCTGGAATATTGCTTTGACACTTTAGGGTAAGTTTTATAATAATACAAAAAAGTTGGGTACTGTCATTCCAAACGTGAATTTAAAAAAATGTATAAAAATATCTTGGCTGATCATCCTATGTCCTCTATGCATGAGTCCAAGAGTGCAATGGGAACGTATTTACAGTGATTATCTCTGGGTAAAGAGTGCTTTAACTAAAACGTTACATAATATAAAAAAGACGTGTTTATACAGTCTTCATTAGCTCAAAAGACATGAAAAAAATTACACATTTCTCTGTCTCATACCACTTTGGTGGTTGCATATGTCTTGCTCCGTGTCATTCTTATTTGGTTAGATTCTAACCATCAAACACCGTAATCTTAACAAAAAATTACTCGAATGAGTATTGTACAGTACATGTATCATTATAATTGCTCCATGATGTCTTTTCTATGTACTTTCAATGACACTCAGGATTGGACCAAGGGGTAGAGAGATACATGAGCCATAATCAAAATCAACTCTCTTTTATGACCAAATGAATTCTGTTAAACAAAAGACCACCTTAAAATGATACTCTAATACATTTGTGTCAAACACAGAGCGTATGTGATGTGTCCAGCAACCCCTGTTGTATCGCATCAGAGCGCTTGTGCTGGTTTCAAGTGCATCAGGGGATCAGATAAAGCCGACCGGCAGTAATGCATGTAAACTAAGCTATTGTAATCAGCATTGTTTGGGCCATTCTGTGCTAACTGCGTTGTATCAATCCCTAGCCAAAGGCTCTGTCCCAAATGGCAATGACAAATAGGAGTGTCAATTCTAAAGAAAAAAAAAATGTGTGGACATTTGTAATAACGAATGTTATGGTTGAAAAAAAAAAAAACTATTTAAAAATGCCAATGAAAATGTCATGTGGTGTAACCATCAAGTAAAAAAAAAAAAAAAACATATAAGGTTAGACTTAATATATATATAATTTGTTATATTAGCTTGACTGTAAATTACAAAATAATAATTAACACTGCTGACATTTGAAATCATTCTCTCTTCTGCCTGCTATAATTAACCTTTCCATTTTATCATGCCTCTTTTGGGAAGTCATTTTTTTTTTTCTTTTGCTTTTGGAGCTAATGGGAATGCAGTTTAAAAGTTGACCTAACTATGACAACAAGTGCTTCAGAGAGCCTTGAAAATGTAAAAAGGTTCTATTTAGCTCATGAAATTCTGTAGTTCTGAAGTCAAGTGCATCATTTGGGACAGGGCTCTGACTTTGATTAACAATACGGGAAGCGCTATCAGCGTCCATGATATTTGTCGAGCTGCGTTAGGGAGATACACACCCCCTCGTTGTGGTCAAGTTTGTTCTTAGTTGGCTGGTTGATGGGTGTCTCCGGACCCTGGAAGGCAGAGTGGTGATCGTCCGCGGGCAGGTGTGTGGTTTTCCCTGGGGATCCCAGGACATCCGGGATCTGTAGGATCAGAAGCTGCCCTGGACAAAAGGGTGGCTGAGAAGCCCCTCGGCAGTGGGCCGCCATTTCTCTTCCACAAAGATCTGCCGCAGGAAGTCCCTGCATGCGGCGGACACACTCTCGGGCAGGTTTGGCTTAGTCGGCTGGGTTGCGATCTTGAAAATGGCTGCCATTGCTTCATATTCAGCCCACGGGGGCTTCTGGGTCAGCATCTCTACAACCGTGCAGGCAACACTCCTGAGGAGAGAGAGGGTTATTCTAGTTAACTGAAACTCAATGAAATAGTATTTCAATGATACTAAAAACATCAAATGCAACCGATCTCACCAGATGTCTGCTTTGCGTCCATAGCCTTCTCCATTAATGACCTCCGGGCTCATCCAGTAGGGGGTGCCGGTGACCGATTTGATTCCCATCCCAGACATGCAGATGGTCTGAATGCGCTTGCTAGCCCCAAAATCTCCCAGCTTCACATTTCCAGAGGAGTCCCTCAAAATGTTAGCGCCTGCGAGGAAACACGTGTAGATCGAGTTACATCAGTCGAGATGTTTGTCTGACCAATGATGACAACTGCATCAAATTATAAGCTGCCTATGGCTGATGACGTTTGAAGCTTGAGACTAACTCTTTCCTCCCACGCTTCTAGTCGGAGTGATTTTCCGTTGCTTTAGTCGCGTTGCTTGTGAGATTTGTGCTTGTTTGAGTCGTGACTAATTCCCGCCAGCCACAAGATTTCCACACCCTGGAAGTCTGACTGTACTGTGAATGGAAAATTAAGACGAACACGAGAGGAAGGACAGAGACTCCTTCCTTTGCAGCATGTACTTATTGTGGATATTTCCAATAGAGGATCTTCGGTTTATCATGGGAATGACAGAGACTGTATTGCTCATGTGTGCCTTGATAAAACTATGAATGTACATGTTTCACATGACAGTTTTCCAAGTGTATGTTGCTGGAACATTACTTGAATGTTTTTAAAAAAAAAAACGAAAAAACATTTACATTTAATTTTAATTCTCGTTCTACCAATTTTCAAAAAAACAACAACAACATTTTGAACACTACATAAATCTACAATCATCCCTGTAAAATATAATAAAAAAATACATTAAAAAATTATATTGTAAAAAAAGAATAATAATAATAATAATAATAACAACCATGATAAATTGTTTAACACTGTATTATATGTCATTTAACAGTAAAATCTATGAAATATCATATAAATTACAGTAAAAGTTCCTGTGTGATGCATCATATTATTATATATAAATAGTTTTGTTTCTTATTTATAATATTATGATTGGTATGAACTGTCATTTAAGGTAAAAAGCAGATTTTGGTAGCTTGGAATATTATATCACTTAATGAAATATGCAGTCATAAGTTGTAAAATATTCAAGCACCATATGCCATCCTGTAATACCTGAAACACGTTTTTACTGTAAATTGAACAATTCTTTTTTTAATATTACATGTTAACACTATTTTTAAATGATATTTTTGAAAATTATATCTCTTTTTATTTTTTGCATATCTTAAAACTTCTTTTCGTGGAATGTTCTGCTTAAAGTGATTACACCATGTTTCTTTAAAATAAATGTCACCTGATTTGCTATTTTTTATTAATTCATGTAATTCAATCACATTCATATAGAACATTTTTAAGTGTCCAGTTTTTGGGCCCACATCTGCCTTTCTTAATAAACTGAGTGAATAAAGAATGTCCTTGTCTAATTGATGCAATGCTGACATTTTCTGGTAGGTAAATATCATTTTATGCCTAACAGACTGGCTGTTAATTTTGGTCAGAATTTATCCCTAAAGTTAATGCAAAACCTTTCCCCCTTGCTATTTTTGGCAATGCCTAAGGGAAGTAACACAAATCTGAACCTAACAAATGTTATTTCACCTAATAAGAAGGAATGTATTTGAGGTGACACTCTCCTTCAGATTTACGTTTCAAAGCAACAGCCCACTGTTCTTAGCTGGAGGTGATTTATGACTACTGCGATTTACCTTTGATGTCTCGGTGTACGATCATGTTGCTGTGCAAATAGTGGACTCCCTGTAGGATCTGTCGGGTGTATTTGCGGGTGACTTTTTCAGTCAGTGCTCCGTACGCCTTCAGCTGGTCTTTAATAGAGCCCTAGACACACATGGACACACAGATTAATCATACTGGACAGACAAGAGCTAAGAAGCCAGATACCATTTTCAAGTGTAAGCATGTGTTTTATTCTCCATAAGCAGAAAAAACTATAGAGGTTATGTATTTTTATTAGGGAACTTCAAAAACAAGCTGTCAGCATGTGTTGACAGGAAACATAGAAACAGGATTCAAACCTGTTTACCAAAAGACACAGTGCAAGGGAAAGTGGTTTGACCCCTTCATGATATCCTGTTTATTTGTTGCTGTTGCAAATGTTTTACTGTATTATTATTGTTACAGTAATACTGTATGCAGGGATGTAAACATGAATTATGTAACAAGTACAAAGTATTAAAATTCACTGTTGAACTCTTATTTGTTGCTTTTTAAGAAGTGTGCTAGTCCTATGGTGTTTTTACTCGTGTGTGTGATTGCTTTGTCTACAACTAAATATAATGTCTACATATTTTATATTACAATATATAAAAATGTATTAAATTATATAGAATATGATTTAAATAATAAATTGTATATTTATTATTTCTACTAAGGTTCAATTTATTAACATTTGCTAATTGCATAAGTTAGTATGAATAAAAAATGAAAAATACTTAAAACAGTTATTAATTTGAATAAGCATTAATTTCCACAAATCAAAAATTTTATCTGTTAATACTATTTAATTTACTTAAGCTAAAAAATAAACAACTTTATATTTTAAATTGTACACCAATAAACTATTTAACTATTCTAAGAACTATTCTTTATACTAACATTCACAAAGATTAATAAATACCAAATATATTCAAATAGCACATTTATTGCTCATTCTTACAATTACCAATGTTCTATTCCTTGTAATTATATAATAAAATATTTAATATTTAACACCATCTAAAATATAATATGTAAACAATTATATAAATATAACATTTTATAAATAATTTAATAATAGTTAAATTTTCACTGTGTAAAATTACAAACCCAATTTTTTTTTTTTTACGCTGTAGAGTCTTGACTTGGTTCATCAAGTACATTTAATTACACTAATACCATATATAATAATTATAAAATAATACATAACATTAAATAAGGACATCTGGAAGCATACATATTAGAACTTTCAAATGATTAATCGCATACAAAATAAACGTTTTTGTTTGCATAATATATGTGTGTGCTCTCTGTATATTTATTATGTATATATAAATGCACACAAATACAGTATATATTTTGATAATATTTACATGTCTACATTTATATTCATATAATTAAATATTATAATATATTTAATATATAAATAACATATTTTTCTGAAATATATACATGCATGTGTGTCTTTAAATATACATGATAAATATACACACACACACACACACACACACACACACACACACACACACACACACACACATATATATATATACAGTATATATTATTTATATATTATATATATTATTAGTATATTTGGATGCAATTAATCGCAATTAATCATTTGACAGCACTAATGCATATACTTTTTCACAGCATTATATTATATTATATTATATTATATTATATTTATATTATATTATATTATATTATATTATATTATATTATATTATATTATATTATATTATATTATATTATATTATATTATATTATATTATATTATATTATATTATATTATATTATATTATATTATATTATATTATATTAGGGGTGCTCCGATCATAAAGGAGCATCATTTGTCATAAAGCAGTGTGTAAGGAAGTCACACTCAGATGTGTTCACAAAAGTGGAGCTGGAAGTGTATGGTGTATGGTAATTTTTTTTTTTTACTTTCTGGAAAAACAGATCATAGTGCCAAATGTTTCTCACATGTGACTGCGTTTCTTTGAAACACTGGCCCAAGCAAAGTTCATATTTCCTCAGCTTTCCTGTTTACACCCCTCGCCGAAGAAACAATGTCTCCTCAAGGACAACATCGTGAAACACCTGTGACGCAAACTACAATGACAGAAACCACAATGCCTTCCAAGCAATAACACATTTGCACAGCTCCTTCATAGTAGTAATTTTTTATTATGAACTATCACAATGTCCTTTTCAAGTTATTTAAAATGAAACAATGTGTACCGCATACGTAATCCTACTGTAATACTCTCCTACAGGCTCTAGCGATCTTCTGATCCCTCATTATGCAATATATTTCTCACCTCACGTAACCCTATTCCACATCCTACTCATTCAAACTGGTTCTCTCTTTGTCTGTTCCCTTCACCTCTGCTCTTATCAGGACGCAGCAGTGCTGTGCAGAGGCTGGTGGCTTTGGCTCTGAGCAGCGATGTATCTGTCTGCCAGAGACCTTGGTGAAACATTCCCCTTTACCAGACAATATGTGACTAAGACACCGCCAGTCTGTGCATATTAAAATGGAGCTGACGGATGGGACAGACCACGTCTGACGCTCGTTAAGACACCCATTTGCAGAGAAAATGAACTCGTAAAGCCGTGCGGTTGTGCTGACAAAGAACACTGTGGATATGTTCGCGAGCCAGTGACATTTTGGAGTGGGTTTGCTTATTATTTGGAAAGCGCAGATTCATTGTAAGTTTAACCATGTCATTTTCTTTAAACACAAAGAGACACTGAGACTGTGGCCAGTAACAGTTGTTGTTGTTTTTTCTGATTCTGATTCAGTTGTTTTGTTTGGATTCCAATTTCAATTTAATTTGATTTGAAACTGATTAATTTGTCGATTTTGCTTACATATAAAAGAACATTTGTAGTTCAAATGGATTCAAACTAGTAACTCATCTTTTCATTACAAGAATTGGCTCATAGAAGATCTCATAAGATCTATCCACTGCTTTTGACACGGTTAACCACCAGATCTTCCTGTCAACCCTATTGGCATTAGGCATCTCAGGAACTGCACTTCAGTGGTTTGAGTCTTACCTCTCAGATAGGTCCTTCAAAGTATCTTGGAAAGGTGAGGTGTCCAAATTGCATCATCTTAATACTGTGGTGCCTCAGGGCTCAGTTCTCGGACCACTTCTCTTCTCTGTCTACATGGAATCATTAGGTTCTGTCATTCAGAATAAAGACTTTTCATACCACCATTTGCTAATAACACTCAACACTACCTCTGATTCCATCCTGATTATCCGGCGATAGCTGCTCGCATCTAAGCTTTTCTAACAGACATTTCTTGCTGGATGAAGAACCATCACCTTCAACTAAACCTTGCCAAGACAGAACTGCTTGTGGTTCCAGCAAACCCATCGTTTCATCACAATTTCACCATTCAGTTAGGCACATCAACCATAACTCCTTCAAAAACAGCCAGAAACCTTGGAGTTATGATTGATGATCAGATGACTTTCTCAGACAAAACTCCTAAAACTGTCCGGTCCTGCCCTTTCTTTCGGAACATGCTGCACAACTCCTTATTCAATGCGCTCTTGGCAGGTCTTCCAGCCAGTTCTATCAAACCTTTACAATTAATCCAGAACGCGGCAACAAAATGAATTTTTAATGAGCTCAAAAGAATGCAAGTCACATCTCTGTTTATCAATTTGCACTGGCTACCAATAGCTGCTCGCATTAAAATTCAAGGCATTGATGTTTGCCTACAAAACCACTGCTGTCTCTGCACCCCTTTACCTAAATTCATAAGACTTATATGCCCTCTAGAAGCTTGTTCTGCAAGTGAACGTCTCTTGATTGTGCCATCCCAAAGAAACACAAAGTCACTTTTATGGACTTTTAAATTAAATGTTCCCTCCTGGTGAAATGACCTGCCCAACTCAATCCGAGCAACTGAATCCTTAGACATCTTCAAGAATCAGCTAAAAACACATCTATTCCCTCTAACTCTACCACTCTCAATTCTAATTCCATTCTTAAAAAAAAAAAAAAAAAAAAAACTTGTCCCTTTAAGACTTGCAGTCTATTCATTTGCTGCTTGTTTTTTTTTAAAAAAACTTTCTAATCTTTTGTATTCTATCTGTTTTCTTTTCATTTATTATACAATTCACAAAAGCAAAAAGACCTCTAACAATAGCTCGCTCTATTCTTTTTCTATTCTATCTCTTTTCTTTTTATTTATTATATTATTAAAAAATCCCTTGCTACGTGTACTGCGTTAAGCTAAGTGGGACTTGTTATTGCGCTTTTGTTGATTTTCATTGCTTCCATTGTCCTCATTTGTAAGTCGCTTTGGATAAAAGCATCTGCTAAATGACTTAATGTAAATGTAAATAAGAGTTGTCTCAAGAATCAGGGAAAAATGGTCATACTGTATGTTCTTAGAAGAACCATTTCACAAGAGTCATTTGTGTGTAAATCAGGATACACTATCTGTGCTGTATATTTTGATTTACTAAAAAGAAATGATTCATAAGAGTCATTTATTAATGAATTTGGATACACCAGTCTTGCTTTATGTATGACTCATTAAAACAAACTGGTTCATAAGAATAATTTTTCATGAATCAACACACTTTTATTGCAGTATTTTCTGATTTATGGAAAAAAAACTGGTTTATAAGAGTCACTTGTATATTAATCAGGCAGGCTACACGGTTCATCTTTTGATTCACTGAAAAGAACTAGTTCATATCATTTGTTCTTGAATCAGGGTACACTGGATGTGGTTTGTTTTGATTCACCAAAAGCATATGTTTCAAACAAGTCTTTTGTTTATGAACCAGGCTACTCTGGTCATGCTGTATGTCTTGATTCACTAAAAATAACTGGTTTCTTAGTCATTTATTCGTGGATCAGTCTACACTGGACAGGCTATTTGTTTTGATTCACTAAAATGAACCTATTCATAAGAGTAACTTGTTAATTGATAATAAAGATTATCAATGGACCGTGAATAAGAAGCATACTGTTGTACTTAAATAGTCCATGCAAATGTACTAGTATGGTGAATTTACCCAAAGACTGTTTTCTTATTCATTCCACAGTATGCTTGAAGTCTACATTAAATTACACAAATACTGAAAATAACAAAAAAAAAGATAGACACAGAGGGGTTGAATCTAATGTGTGCGATTCTAATGTGTCATTCTAAAAGTAAATATCTCCAAATCCCTCCAATGAGCTGCATCAACACAGAGCAAACACAAACATAACTGTATACACACCCCGGGCATGAATTCCACAAAGATGGCCAGCTTTCTCTGCACTGGATCACGCGAGCAGCCGTAGTACTGCACGATACGGTCGTGACGCAGATTCTTCAAGAGCTGGATCTCACACTCCAGTGCATTCACTTCCTGTGGAGACAGACAAGACACAGGTAAGCACAACATCTCTACAGAGCATAAATACTAGGGCTGGGTAAAAATATCGATATCTCGGTTTTAGTTTACTCTCATTCTCAATTTTTCAGCAACAAATAATCATGACTAAACATGGTAAGTTAAAAGAAAGAGTACAGCTTTACAATCTGTATGCTGTCTCATGTAATCACTCAATCAGTGTTTCAGCCATGCAAAGAAGTCAATATAAAGACATGTAAACTTGTCACATAACGACACATTTACCTCAGAAAAAACGGTCGGTGGTCGGTGACCATAAACTCATTTGTCAGATAGAAAAATAAACTGTAGAGAGGGGTATTTTGCTAAATATATGCACCATATAACATACACATTATCATTTTTACTGTTTAATTTATGTTTGGATAAATCCATCAAGTTTTTATGATAGCCACCATTTAAATGTTTATATAAAAAAACACACACAAAAAAAACAACTGAAGTAGAAATGTTATGTAATTGTAACTTTATTACCTTTAAAAATTCATTAAGTGTAATTTTAGCTGTTGTATATTAGCCTACAAATCACTAAATTTTAACCTTCAATACTATAGTAATTTAGCATCAACTGACTCTCACGTATATTTTACAGCATTCGTTGAAAGATGTTTTTTTTCCCATGAGAACATTTGCCATGTACTGCTCCTGATGTGTATCCAAAATAATCTATATTGAATAAAATCGAATTTAAATCTTGTGAATGAGAATCGAATCGAATTGTGAAATTTGTTTCAAAACCCAGCCCTAATAAATACTGTCATCATCTGAGTCCACTTCACACTTACCTTGCTGGTCTCCTGACTCTCAGGGTCAAAGGGCACCTGCTTGGCCGCCAGCTCGCGTCCCGTATCAACATCGTAGCAGAGGTAGACCTCTCCGAATGCTCCCCGACCGAGCAGTTTCCCCTGACGCCAGTTTACAGGAGCCCTTGGGGCTGAGGAGGGTAAGAAGAAACAAACCAGAAAGTTAACCTCACCACCACACCGCAGACTGTAACTTAAACCAGACCAAATCACTCACACAGACTCGCTGACGACTCCGAGTCAAACCGCAACTGTATTACTACACAGATTTACACTTTCAGATTTATTTGCATCTGTTCCCCTCTCAGGCAATAAACTAGGATTTCAATGAACAGAGAGGCAGAGAGTGAACTACTGGCAGTCGCTGCAAGTTATTATAACTTATATTCAAGACTAAATATTAAACACCTGAATATTACTTCTTTAAATCAAGGCCACGTCAGGGTGTGTTTCTTTTTCTAACACTCTAATACACCATCTTTTTTATGGCTCTGATTGCTATCATGAGCCACACACACACATAATCATACAATCTGTGTCTGCTGCTATTGTTCTATAAACATGCTGTATGGATCTAATCATAGATAGACGAACTTCAAGTCTGGATGCAGTTAAACTACACCCAAGTCTGAGAAATACCAGTCACCAGCCAAGATTTACGCATCTCTTACGCATCTCATTTCCCTCTTATTCTATGATGGAAACTTTTGCGTCAGCATTTACGATCATTTTAATCAGCTTAGTGTTCCTATAATGACATTTGACATGAAGCTATCTGAATAGTTTATGGAGGCACTGGGGGGAAAGAACCCGCAGGCAGACAGTAGAGACGAGCATCCATGTTCATAAGTCAAACTCAGGCGCCCGTGCTGGATTCCTCGGAGGAAATGGAGCTGATTAAAGAACCTGTTTGCAGACTGCATGGCTCAAACACACAAGAGCACAGCACAAACCACGCAGAGCTGGGTTTATTCATCATCTCTAAAAGAGGCGGGAGGAAGTATGAACAAAATCTAATGGTAACAATATACTGTATATATAATTATAGTTTCTTTCTCTATGATTAAATCTAACTGAAAGCGATTAGTTACAGATTCTCTGATTTGATTAAATTCTAATTCATTTCAATACGTTTCAGTTAAAATGTCCATTTTGCATTCACATTCTTAAATTCAACAAATTTCTTGTCACTACTGCTGTAAATTATACAGGACAGTGTTTTAGACTGATTCAAATGGTTAACTCAAAGGAAATTAAAATCCTTTAGACCTAGTCATGAAATGAACTGGCTCATAAGAGTCATTTGTTTCCGCAAATGGACTACACTAGTCTCACTGTATGATTTTGGGTCCTTAAAATAAACGGTTCATAAGATTCATTTGCTTGTGAATCAGACTACACTGGTCGAGCTGTAAGCTTCTTATTCCCAAAAGAACAGTTCACAAGAGTTACTTGCTTGTGAATCAGACTACAGTGGTCGAGCTGAACACTTCTGATTCCCTAAAGAGAACAGTTCATGAGTCATTTGCTTGTGAATCAGACTGCACTAAACAAGCTGTAAGCTTCTTCAGATTTCCTAAAGACAATAGTTCATAAGAGTCACTTGCTTGTGAATCAGCCTACACTGGTCGAGCTGAATGCTTCTGATTCCCAAAAGCCAACAGTTCAATCGAGTCATTGGTTACAGTCTTTTTTAAATCATGCTACATTCAATATGCACATCTAACTCACAATGTTAACTCAGGTTAAATATGGTTTCTTTTGCTGTGGTACTACAGATTCAGCACCAGCAGATGGTACATAGAAAGCAGTGAAGCTCTACTTATGAACCGAGTTGTTCATGGCTATACAACAACCAGACACTTCTGGACTGAAGGCAAGTGTGTAAATGTGCTTTATAATGCTTTCTTTTCTAATGGTCTGCATAAGTGTCCTCATGTGTATGCATGTACTGTATGTGCGCTTACATTTAGGAGTGTTGCGTTGGCTGTTTTTCTCAGTCCAGCTGATGGAGTGCGGATCTCCACTGTACAGCAAGGTGCTTTCTCCATTATAGCTGCGCGTACGGCTGGACGGGACCAGCTGAAACATGTTCTCTTGAGGCATAAAGCTTCGAGGGAAGGTCCTTCGACCTGCATACAAACACATTTTAGGCGCACATGATACAAAATTCAAATACACCTTTAAGAGTTTTGATCTTTTTGGAGACTTTCCCGTTTTTTTTCTATTACTGAGATTATAAAAGTTGTATTAAAAAGTTATCTACAGTAAGTTGTATTAATAAGTTATATATACAATTTTGTCCATTTTTATTATTATATAAAACAAAAAACCTATTGTAAATTCGCTTTATATTTTCAAGTTTCCCATTTTTGATATACATGTGTGCACATTTAATTTTTACATTTTTTATATATATATATATATATAGAATGGCACTACCAACATCCAGATCATAAGTTTGACTCCCAAAGAACACACATGATACATTGTTACCTTAAAAACACTCACATCTGCTTTGGTAAAACCATCTACCAAATGCACAAATAACATTCCCTATTAACTAATTAAATCTTTGCAGAATTCAGATGTTCTGAATCATCTCTTCATGCTTTAAGGCTCATGAAATCAACATGTCCAAGCATCTTGACATTCCTCTTCCTCCCATTCCCTAATTCTCTCTCTCACGCTCTTCTTTTCCTTTCTTTCTCATTTCCTCCATCAAACTTTCCACAAGGCAGGAAGCTCATCTCAGTACAGTGTTTTGCAACAGTCAGTGTGCCCCATCAGGGAAAACACAAATAACACACACACACACTAGGTCATTAATACATTTCTCGAGTTCTGGTGAAACTCAAATCATGTTGACCATATGCACATCTTTATCTGCCTCCAGCATGGCACATAATGTAAGGAATTTGTAATATCCCTGTTGAAAATATCAGCACCTGTGTAACAGCATCAACTCAGCATAAAATAGCCTTCTAGATGGAAATGGTTTTGTATTTTGGTTGTGGCAGACTAACAATATATGGATGTAGGCTGCAAACGCATGTTTGATTCCAAGTAGAAGAATCAGCAAGAACACAGTCCTGTTCTGTGCCACTGAGCAATGCCCTCCACGCTAACACAGTCCAGAGGGACGCTGCATGCAATTAGTGAATTGTGACTAGCTTTGGATAAGAAAGCATCCGCTAAATGTTAACCAAAGAATTAATTTACTAATTAGGCGCTCTGGGAATTGAGGAGAGGCTCCAAATACCAGACTGAAGTTTTTGCTCTTAACACCATTTTTCATGCAGACTTGCATCGTTACTTTGTTTAAAAATAATGATGTAATTATAATAGAGAAACAGAACATAAGTGATACCATTTGTTTAGAATAAATTAATCAAGCTCAGACAGAAACTACTAACTATCGTTGCATTTTTAGAAATTGTCAGAATTAACCATTAGAATATATATATATATATATATATATATATATATATATATATATATATATATATTACACTATCAATTATACATTATATTATTTATTTTTAGATTTAATTATTTATTTAAAAATAATACACAAAGCAATAATAACTATAGATTATAACTCTTTGCAGCATCATGAACTTTGGCCATTAAACTTGCTTCACATTTAAGCTCTCAGTTAAGTCAAAAACAAAATAAAAAAAATTGTTCAGAAATAATTTTAATATAATTAATGACATACACACAGTCACTGTTTTTTACAGTTATAAATAGCACACTTGTTCTGGTAAAGGACAGCTTACCGTCACCGTAGTCTTTACTGCGGCTGGACATGTGGAACTGGCGTGGGAAGGTCCCGTGTTTCCCGTGACGCCCTGCAGGTGGAGCAGTTACATACAAACCGGTCAGATGCACACTTGACATGACCAATGGTTTACAACAAGCATTTAATCTCCATTCACAGAAAACAGCAAATATTGATAATGAAACTGATTAGAGTATTTGATATTAAGATACGTGACTCGTGTGCGTGCAGTCACTTGAATAAACTGTGAGGGAAACCTCATGAAATCAGATAAGCAGGGCCTGCTGTAGTGAGGAGCTCTTTACCACTGGGCACTTCATTCATTCAAAGCGACAAAACTAGAACACTCCCATTACAAACACCTGAGCTGTCTACTGCACTACAGAAAAGACGGCTATGAGAATACATTTAAGGACATGTTTAGCTTATGTGAAAAGGTACAATGTGGCTGAATCTGTCCAATGTCCAATATATATATATAAGCAATTGTTAGTAGACTATTCTAATGCAAAAAAAAATACCCCAAATAAATAAATAAATAAATAAATAAATGTTATTTGCATTACTGTAATCCAAAATCTTAATTAATTACATAAAATAATACATTTGGACAAATCTCACAAAGAGAAAAGAAGGAAATTTCCCATGTAGATTTCATTCCGATATATAATTTCCGTTAAAAGAAAGAGATGCATTATAATAGATGAAATGCATTATGCATTATAATAGACTAACACACACACACACACACACACACATTATATATATATATATATATATATATATATATATATATATATATATATATATATATATATATATATATATATATATATATATATATATATGAATAATAATATATAACAAGTACTAATTTATTAAATAACTTTTTTGTACTAATATAAAAAATATATATCTGCCCTTGATTTATTTATTACATTATGTATGGCATTTATGTATTACATTACCCCCCCCCCCTTAAAATTACATGGAATCTGGCAAAAATATGTTTAATTGTTATAAAAAATGATCTTGTTAAATTATTTTGAGCCATGCATTAAACATAAGCACTGTGATATGGTGTCATACCAGATAGTTTGTTTTGAGTAAATTCATTACAAGTAATAACAATACATTCTTTCTTTTAATATTTTAAACTGTAAAAAAAAAAAAAAAAAAGAATAGAAGTTATTAACTGCCATGAAAATAATGCCAAAAAACAATGTTCCTCCAATAATATAATGAAGGCCTTGTGAGTCACCCATTTGTCCTCTAAATAAAGAGACTGAAAAAAGCTAAGAATGTAAAAAAGAAAGTGAAGGATGGGAAAGAATGAGCAGGACAGAGTAAGTGGCTGTGCGTAAACAGGCCTGCTGTCTAAAAACACGAGTGCTGCGTTCTGATGCTGCATGCAATTGAAAGCAGCTGTTGAGCGAGTCGACTGCCTCCCCATGTGCTGTTTGCAGCCCGTCTCCCAGGGAGACCCAGTGATTGGCTCTGTTTACAAGAAGAGTGCAGAGTGGAAAAATCTACTCACAAGACAAGAGGGAAAAAAAGCATCCTGCTCTCTATGGAGAAATCCTCAGTTTTGGGGATCTGATTGCATGTATGAGTGTGCTCGGCCTTTAATGGAAAGACACGCATGTTGTCAATATCATAGAGCTATTTTTATTCCATAACAGACAAAGATATAAATGGTTTGTGCGTAAAAGGGAAAGTTTCTGTGAAAAGTGCTTTTGTGCATGTGTGTGTGACTGGCCTCCCTCTGTTGGGGAAGATTACTATCTCATTATCAGGCAGGCCTGCTCTATTTGATCGGCGCTCAAGAGGAAAAACAACAGAGGGAGAGCTGGGCATGAGCATGAGAGCTGGAGAGAGTGAGAGTGAGAGTGACACAGCAAAGGAGAGACAGAGAATACTAACCAGGGAAGGACAGGAGAGAAAATCTCCTTGTTTAACCACTCCAGTAACTTTCAATCTCTCAGCACAGCAGAAGAAAAGGAATGAAAGGGAAAAAGGAGAGAGAAAATCTCATTCACTCCCCATCGATACAGGTTTATAACTCAGTGAACTGCCTACAAAGACAGACTTTTCAGATTGAAAAAAAAACAAAAAAAATATTTTCTTAATATTTTTCTTATTTTGAAGTATAAATATCTAAGTATTATTAAACCAAGATAAATGTAATGAAAACAAACATTTTAAATTGTTATAACATTTCACAATATTACTATTTTCACTGTATTCCTGATCAAATAAATGCAGCATAAATGCAAAATAATAATTTTTTAGAAACATCAAAAAATAAATTATTCCAAACTTTTGACCAGTAGTGTGCATGTACATATATGTTTCTATTAAAATTTTTTTGCTTAATTTATGCAAAAAAAAATGCAAAAGAGATATTTTTTTGATTTTTTTAGAATGGAATTTTAAAATGGAATGAAGTAAAATATTTTATAATTTAAAAATATAAATATATTTAATTAAAATGTTATTATAGCATTTTAATATACTATTTTCTATATTATTATTCTAATATTTTCCTATTATTCTAATATTTTGTGTTCAATTAAAGGTATTTTTAATAGTACACTAATATATTATACTATATACTATACTACTCTCCCATGCACTTAAAAAACAAGGTCCTGTACAGGGCACCAAATCAGTCACTAATGAGGCTCCATTTCTGTTAGGATGCTCCCTTAGAAGACAGCCGCCTATCGAGGCAGTAAAAATCAAAGCAGCTCACTGTGTTTGGAAACAGAGGTACAATCACAGGCACATTCAACAGGACTGCAAATGTACAGTCTTGTTCTGACGTGACGCCCCATTGGCAACACAGAGTGACCACAGTCAACAGCTCTCTATGCCTCTGTCATAGAGAACCAGCTGTATAATGGAGCAGAGACCATTAAAACAAGCCCACAGCTCTAACAGAAATCCATATTCACTTGCTCATGTCATACTCACCTTTGTATTCATAATTGAGGTTCAGGTAATTGTTGTCCCGGTTGTTCTGGGAGAATGGCGGGCTGTGGAAACACAAGGAGAAGAGGAGGAGGGTTATTTTTGCCTGTTACTCCCCTGTGTGCAGTGGTGAGGTCTGCCTGGCCTACATTCCTGCACTGCACAGTCCCCGTTGTGGCAATGTGACCGCCTGCCACCTGTCGTTACTCTGAGGATGGAGACCTGAGATTTTCTTTACCTGATATCTGACCCCACATACTAACGTCTGACCATTCATTCGTCAACTTTTGAATAGCGCAACGAAAGCTTTATGTGTCAGTCAAACGTAGTGACTCCAAAAAGTATGTGGACATGTAGGCCACTATCTTTTCACATTATAAGCCATTTTGCTTTTATGTGGAGATTACACTAGATTTTTAGTATGTGAAAATATTTCAGACCCCAGAACATATATGAGCAACATGATACGATGTCATGCTCCAAGGCTTTGGTTTTGAATAAAAAAATAAAAAAAAAATTATACTCTACACAATCTACACTTTATACTTGGTGTCAATAAGATTTATTTTTTTTACATTTACATTTATATTTCATTTAGTCGTTTAGCAGACTCTTTTTTTCCAAAGTGACTCACAAATGTGGTCAATGGAAGCAATCAAAATCAACAAAAGAGCCATAATATGCAAGTTTGTAATAATATGCATAGCCTAACACATGTAGCCATTTTTGTTTTGTTTTTTTGTTAATGATATAATAAATAACAGAAAAAAACAATAGAAAAATAATAGAGAAAGCTAGTGTAAGAGGCTTTAAAAAAAAAAAAAACAAGCAGTTACAAAACAAATAAAGTGCAAGTCTTAAAGAGTAAAGTGTTCATTTTTTTTTTTGCATTCAAATGATCAAAAGTAACAGTAAATACTTTTATAATATATAAAATATTTGCTGTTTACTGCCCCTTAACTTTTAAACAGCAGTATAGGGTTGGGGTTAGCATATTCTTCAGAATGAATCTATACTTTCGCTCTCACATATTCGGATTCAGCATTTAATTTGCATAGAAGAAAAAAAAATCATAAAAAGTATATTTTTGTGTTCTCAGTTCTCAGTGATGCCTCAGTTATGCAAAAATAAAAACAGAAACAGATTAATCATATTTTCCAGGCAAACAAATGACTAAATCCAATCTGCCATCCCTCACTCAGCTGTGGGTAGTTAGACAGCAAAGGTTATCTTTTTAAATCAATGTGAGCTGTAGCTGGCATTGATTCACAAAACAAAGAGGCTCTAGCACACGAGGATGATGTAAAAAATGACACTGATCTCGCTTCTGCCAAACAAGATGTGTGCTTAAAGTCAACATAAATCAGCAAATCGCTAACATGTTTATTTGAATAATATGCATTTCGGTGTGAAAGGGGATAATCAACAGCCTGAAATGACAAGCAAGACTTGATTTTATCCTTTTAAAGGGGCGGGTCTAATAAGAGGACTTGATGATGTCAACAGAACTATAAAGTCATTTAAGAGGTGGAGCAACTCGGTATATTTTTATGAAATATTGCAGGAATAACATTCACAGAGAAAGCTCCAGAGTAAATTAGTTTAATTAAAAAAGGTCATTTGGAAGGATTTCGATTTTAATGTTGACATTAACATGCAAAGAGCCCAGTTGCAGCTCATCTCGCAGGAGCCATTTACTAAAAAAAAAAAAAGAATAATAATAAATACGCTTTTTGAATTCTTACAGGCAAGGGCAATAACAAAAAAGTCATGAGTTAATGTTAAGAGAAACATAAAGTGATTGTTATTGCCCTGACCCTGATATCCCTGTTGGACGGTGACATCAGTGCGGAGCGGAGGGATCGGTGAGACCCCGGATAATGGGCACACACACCCGTAAGAGGGGAAAAATTTCCATCCACATGTTTCCTGCCATTGTTCTGAGAGCTAAAAGCCAGATAAGGCTTGTGCAGGTAGCATGGCTTTCCTTTCTCTTTCTCTCTCTCTCTCTCTCTCTCTCTCTCTCTCTCTCTCTCTCTTTCTCACTTTCCTGTCTTTCATTCTCACTCTTTTTTCCCCTGTGTTTTTTTTCACAGTGCATTATTGACCAACTCTTTTTATAACAATAGCGCACAGGAAACAGAGAGCAGAATAGATTGGTGAGATCAACCCACTCTCTCTCCATCTTCCTCTCTTTCAGTCACATTCTTTCTCCCTCTCTGAGCAGAGCAGAGGCGGCGAGCGATAGCACTGGAATCCAGGCGTCCTGATAAGTAAGCTGTCGCCATGGTGACATCAAGGGCTTCCTGGTAGGCCTCCGTGACGACCTGATTCCATTTCCTGTCTGGTCGGTACGTTTATCAGATGTCCCTACCCATAATTATTATAATATACTCTTTAAACGTGAGGTGAGTACTTGTTGGAACATTTAAAAAAATTCTTCCATTGTCCAAAAACATTCTTCCATTCAAATGCAGAGACAAGTATAAATAAGGCATTTTTAGTTTGATTTCATCTAACTACTATAGTAGTGACATTACTAAACGACATTTTAGTAATGTGACTATTTCTGCTGTTTTTAAAACAATGCCCAACAGCTAGTAAATCTGTGAGACTATTTTTTATATTTTAGTCGCTAAATACTGAAAAATAAAAATTAAAAATAGAATAAAATAAATTACATTAAATTTGGAAAAACTAACACTAAAACAAATAAAATATGACTTCAATAAACTAAACTGAAATAAAAAAAAAGCCCAATAATTAATTTTTGTTTAGTATTAAAGCACCATTTTACAGTTTTTACAACATTTCATAACATTATTTCAATAATGGCACCAGAAATCACTAGACATTTAAAACCAAATGTTTAAATGTTATCAGTTTACACACTAACTTTTGCAGCAAAATTATTTTAGTATAATTTACATACTATTATACTTTTTATTCATATTTGGAATTAACTTTTATTTTCATGTTTTCAGTTTTAATAAAAAAAAATTATATGTAGAGTTTTTTTCTTTTTTCTTTTTTCTGTTTTAGTCATTTTAACATTTCAGCTCATTATATTTCAATTAGTTGCCAAGGCAACATTTTTTATTTTTTTTTTATTTAGGAATTTTATTTAATTTTCGTCTTTCATTTTATTTCAGCCTTATTTCAAATAATGATTCAGATAATTATAGTAATAGTTTTAGTTATGATTTATTATTATTTATTCAAAAACTTCAAAAAAAGAGAAAACAGCAAAAGACAAATGAAATAAACATACAGCTCAACAAAATAAATTAAAAATAAATAAAAATTTGAATCTAAATAAAAAAAAAAAAAGTAAAAAAAACAACAAAAAAAAACACTTGCCATCACTATAACTGCATGTTCAGCATTGTTTTTAAGAAGTTTTTCAAGTTTAAAAAACTGCTGTGCACCCTCGAACTGTTTTTGAAACGTGCAGTACTGCAAGTATTGCTGGCTGTTGTATGATAAATTGCTTGTGATGTGCCTCAATTGTAAGCCACTTTGGATAAAAGCATCTGCTAAATGTAAATACCAGGATTTCTTAAACTCCATTTAGTAGGCTAGTCTTTTAAAAAATGTAGTCTTATACATTCCTAATACACACGCAAGTTCACAATACAGAGGTGTTTGGCCCACCTGTCCAGTGCTTGGTCCAGTGACTGACAGCTGCTGGAAAGTGACCCATTCGCACTCCCAAACGCCTCCATAATCTACAGACAAAAAATAAATGACATCATTACATTGCATTACATTTTTCATTATGGTTTGTGGATCTGAACCTTAGCCCTCGTCAAGACTGACGTACGATTTTCCATTAACCAATGCCTATAATATGTCCGAGCTTCCTTTTGCCCAGACTGTTATAAAGAGCACAGTTACACAGAAAAGTTACATCTTGGACACTTTATACAAGTCAAAGTACAGGGCAAAAGAACATGAGAGAACTTTTCACACTTTGTAAACAATTATTTAATTAAATTATAATAATAAACTTGTTATATATCAGAAACACAAATCATCCACCAAATCCATGAGTTCTGGTGTACCTCAAGGTTCTGTCTTGGGCCCTCTTCGTTTCACTACTTATATGTAAACAACTGTAAATTAATCAAACAACATGGGTTTAACTTCCACTGTTATGCTGATGACATTCAGATTTATTTAATCACACCTTCCACTTCAGTGTTACCTTCCACTACATTAACAGATTGCATCAAGGAACTCAATCTTTGGCTGGAGGAAAATTACTTTAAATTGAACTGGTAAAACTGAGGTAATATTAATTAGCTCTAAGTCTGCTGTATCTAAACTATCCGGTCAACTGACGCATCATGGTATTCTCGTTAATGGCGGAAGATGTTTACTTGGGGAAGAATTGTTGAATAAAGTTGATCTTTTTATTTTCTTTGCGCACAAAAGTTATTCTTGTAGCTTTGTAAAATTACGGTTGAACCACTGATGTCACATGGACATACATGTCCTTAATACATTTCTGGGTCTAAGAACATTTCAGTTGCATGGCTGTCTATGGAGGTTCAGAAAGCTCTCGGATTTCATCAAAAATATCTTAATTTTTGTTCTGAAGATGACCCTAACCCTTTAAGCTAATAATATTGCTACTAACACTCATAATCCAGGGTTAAAAGCAGTGTATAAGTGTGAATCATTGCTTAAAGTGTTATTTAAAAAGATGTGGTATGTGTGAAAGCACATTGTGAGAAGTCACTTTAATCAAAGCAGTAATCTACAGCTCAAAACCAAGGCTTACATTGGAGTCGAGCATTTCTGGGATGAACTCTCCTTCACTGTGGATGCTGGTGTAGGACCCCTGCCGAGCGATCTGCTGTTGTTCTTCTGGTACGCTGCCCGGAGGGGGTGAGGTGCGGCCTGTGTTCAGAGATCCTGCAGACAGACGGAGTGAGGTTAGCATGACACATCACACAGTCTTAAGTAAAAAAAATAAAGTCTGGAATAGTAATACTTCCACAGCAACTAATAACAGAGTGCAGGATGGCAGAAAAAAAAAGATGTCGAGCAGACTGAAGTGCATAATGACTGGGATCTAGGGGGTAGTTATGGTTTGAACATTGGGGGGGGGGTGTGGGGGTTGAAGTGTGAACTGTTTGACTAGAGTCACGGGTCATGCTCACTCAAAAGGTTTATTTAGTTAACAATTACTTGTTTTCATTGGATATATATATATATATATATATATATATATATATATATATATATATATATATATACAGTAAAAACAGGATACTGTTTAATACTTTTATAATTTAAAAGAAATGTTTTAGATTTTTATCTTAAAAATATAAAAGAAAATATTTTAGAAAGTGACCTTTTTCTCAGTCTCTATGAATAAAACAGGCTGTTTTTGTTACTGTACCTTTAATACTTCTATACATAAGTAAATTATGTTCGATACAGTGAATGTGGGAGGTTATGTTTATGTTTTAAAGAATGTGATGTCATAACAATGACAATTTTTGTATTAAAAAAAGCATCTAGCTTTTCATGACATGGCCTTTTTAAATGCTATTTTTATTAACCAACTGCATAACATCATATAAACCATCTGCAAAGCATGCTATGTAGGCAGTGCACAAGTATTTCTCCTTCACCCCATTATGATGACAAATGCTGACTGTTCTGACACACTGAAATCATTAAAAACACATCCTTGACATTCAGCCAGCAGAAACCTACAACCTCAATCATTCCGTATGAAACGGGAAGCAAGCTATCTCCTCTCTCTCGTCTCGTTCTCAGGTGTGAAAACAAAGCGATGGTGCCAAACAATGAAAAAAAGGTGAGAGGGTGAGAAAGAGAGTGCGTCACTGAGCTCTTTTATCTCTGAAAATGCTTCGCTCTATACACGCTCTAAATAATATTCATGTCATGAACTTCACTTCTCACTGTTTATTGGCTGCTGAATACTTTTAATGACCTGATCAGACCTACATCTAATTAATATTACCTTACGAAAAAATAAAATGCCATGCTCCCAGATTTAAAACACTTACATATGAAACTGATTACAAACAAACATGTTTTGTGTCATTTATGTGCGCTTGTAAGTTAACAGAGAAATGACAAATGTGTTTGAATTCACACTCTTCCTCTGCTGACAGAGCAAAAAGCTTTGAGAGATGCCTTTTCAAATACTACAAATTTCTTCCACTAGTCTTTGACGCACACGCTTTACAATCTGAGACTGACAATGAAATGACTTTAGAAAACCCAGCTACTGAATCAAACGCAAGATCACCTTGATTGTCCTTACGCTGTCCTAAAAGCTACATCAGTCAAATATGACTTCTGTCATCAGTTTCCTGAATGAATTTGCATAAACATGCATTTCATAGACAGCATTTGCATGCAGACTTATACACCATTATTACATTGAAATATAAAAACTGTATCCGTATCGGTCTAGATTGCAAAAACAGTACCCAAAGCCATAAGGAGGCACATAAATACAAATGTTACGTCTCTGAGTAAAGGATTTTACATGACTGAAATGTAAACAAGCACCTGAATCAGAATTCCAAAATGTGCATTCAAGTAAACCTTTTATTTGGTACATGCATTTCAAGCGAACTGATTCCAACTAGCCAAATATTATGTAAATGCAACCGCACAGGGAAGTGGTATCAAACTGGTGATTTTAATCCACTCTTCTGCCATTCCAAACATCCTAAATGATTTTTCCAGGCTTTCTCTAACAACCCTGACGTCACTCTGAGCTCTTTGATGCTATTCTCCAAGCCTGATGGAGAGAGAGCAAACAAAGCATATGATAAAGCCATTATATTTTGCCGTTTTGAGTGTTCCGAGTGTGGTTTAGGGGTGTGTGTGTGTGAGCCAGCGTGACGCACCTGTAGAGTGTTTGCGCACTCGTTCAGAGCCTTTGAGAACTGAGGCTTTGAGATCTCCCAGGGACCTGGATGACCTCATCTCGCTCTGCTTGTCTTGGCCGCTCACTTGAAGGAACTGTGGAGAGGTGGACATATATAACGAATTCTGCTAAAATTAAAAAAAAAAAAAAATAAATAAATAAATATATATATATTTTATTATATATATATATATAAATAAATTGCATTCTTTATTTCATCTGAATAATAAAAAGGTCTTAAGAGTAAAGGATGTGTAGTTGTAAACTTGTGGTCTGAGAACTAGTTCATGTTCAGGTTAGGGTTTCCATTTGGGTTTAGGTGTTGTTTTGGTTTTGGCTTTGGTTGGGGTTTAACTATGCTTTGTTTTGGCGTAGACTCACTTGGTTGTTGGGAGGTGTTTTCAGAATCACTCTCAGTAGGTTGTTCATTGCAGAGCTGGAGCTCAATCCCTGAACTGCTCGGTCCAAATCCTCCTGACACTTCAGAGCAACCAACATCTAAGACCAGACATGTCATTAATAAAATGCAGAGTTTAAAAACGAGACAAATGAAATGCACAGATCCTTACTGCAAAGTATAAAGGCTACATGCAAGTAACTGAAGAGTAATTGATATGTAGTGTCAAAAGCTGATATACTAAGATCAGGGGGCAAGTATAAAATTGATATAAAGTGGGGTGCAAAAGTATGAAACCTGTACCCATTTTGAATTCTATTGTAATTTAATCATTTTCATTACATTACCATTCAAAGGTTTGGGGTCGGTAGGATTCATTAATGTTTTTAAAGTCTCTCCTGCTCACCAAGTCTGCATTTATTTGATAAAAATATAGTAAAAATCGTAACATTGTGAAGTATTATTACAACATGAAACATTTGTTTTCTATTTCAATTTTTACAATTTTAGAAATTCTAATATGCCGAGTTGGTACTCAAGAAATATTTCTCATCGTAAATGTTCAAAACAAAACTTAGTATTTTTGAGAAATCAGTGAATTTGGGAAGTGAAACAAACTACCATGTTAGTTAAACTCAACAGGCACAATTATTGGCTAATGCAGGTCATACCAAAATGACCGAATATGGGCTTATTAATTGTTCTGGCTCATATATATTGACATATCACTACGAAAAAAATATAACAAGCTACTAGCATCAATACACCACCTCTTTATCCGTGTAGTATAGGTCCATTTGCTGACCGAAGGCCTCGGTCACCTTCTGAAGCAGATCCTTGAACTTCAGTGGCCTTTGGAACGGAATGATTCTGAAGCAAGAGAAGAAAAAGTCTGGTCAAACCAAAACAACTTTAAGGCACCTGCAAACTTAAAGTATAATATACATTCCTTTCTTTTAGTAACACTGTCCATACGTAAGCAATATGTAAACATGATAATGTCGATGTGCATGATGGCACTCTTCCAATAATGGGGCACATCCTGAGATTTGGGGTCGCTGCCATAGCAACAGAGGTGATGTAGGACAGGTCAGTTGAATGTGGGTGAAAAGAGATCTGACATTGCAGAATCATTAATCAGCATACGGAAAGTTGTCACCGCTGATGTGAGTACGGCCATTTATGGTGCATTCATGCATGCGACAGACCATAAACAGTGTCTCTGCTTATTTCACGAGCGTGACTATGTTTGGAGTGTTCGTCAACATGTGGGGCGAGAGAAAAAGGAACTGAGAGTGTAAAATGATTTGTGTGCATGGTTGATTATAATGTAAGGCAAGCATGATGAGTCTGAATGTGCATGAGTGTGTGTTTGGCCTAATCAAGCGGAGCAGACCACTGTTTCAACACCGGGGCCACATCACAACACACACAAAGGCAGATGGAGCTCTTCCTGAGAGGAAAGAGGAAAAAAAGTGGAGCAGCGCTGGAAGTAGCAGGAAGCAGGTTTTCCCCTCCTCCTCCAAATTTTGCCACACGGCGCACACAACAATTTATATCTATTACTCTTGAAGAAGCATTATCATGCGACTCTTTTGTATCAAAGTTCACAAGAACAGAAAGAAGAGCATTCATTTGATATAAAAATATTTTTTTGACCGGTACTGTGACTTTTGATCAATAAAAAGTAAACATATTAATTTTGGTAACACTTCACTATAAGGTCCCATACGTTAATGCGTTAACGAACACTAACGAACAATGAACTTTACATGTGTTAGAGTATTTATTCATCTTTGTTAATTTTAGTTAATAAAAAGACATGTAGCCTATATCCTTTTTATTTATTTATTTTTTTTACTTTACTGCCATACTGTCATTTTGATAAATTTATTGCATCCTTGCATGGTGAATAAAATGCATATAAAAAAAAAAAAAAAATACTCAACAATTCATATCACTTTTGAGGAACTGTTACCTTTAACAAACAAATTTTGACTTTAGCAATTAGTGTTTTTGTATCTCCAACTTAATGACAGCTGATTGGTTCTCATCTTAAGACATTTATGGGAAATAAGGACAACTAGGGACATGTTTATGCTGATCTGAGATGAGCTGTATGTCATTTTGCTGTCAGATCTTCTGATGAAGCTGCTTGTTGGGTTTTGAGCGATGGCTGTGTTTACACTTGCCGATCAGTGAGATAGTGGAAGAAAATCATAGCGGAAGACTGGAGAAATGGAGGATGTGGAGTACAAGATGATTTTCTTTCCTCAGTGTGCACAGATAAGCGCCTTGGTTTGGCCACATCTCTCCACGCTTGGCATGGCATGCGGTGCTTTCCTCCTTCCTGTCTCAGCGTTGAAGTCGCTGCCAGAGGAAGACGGTTTTTATTGTGTCCAACTAGACTGGTCTGTTAACTAATGCCTGTTCTGATGAGTATTTTATTACTGTGGGCGCAAGCGTGTTGATTTATAATGTGTGCTGTGAGATATGGAGTTATACGCATACAAGTTTAATGCCAGTTTCATTTTACGACTTTCTGATATAACGCAATGAAAACAACTTTAATGGCACTAGCAAAAAAAAACACAGTGATATTACAATGTTGTTGTGGAAATAGACTTTACTGTTCATACACTACTGTTAAAAAGTTTGGCGTTTTGCAAAAACAATAACATTGTAGTTGTGTATAGTAGATAGCATTGCACCTCAAAGTAGCTGTTTTTTATCCTAATGCATTTAAAAATGAAATGTATTCCTGTGATGCAAAGCTGAATTTTCTCTAGCCATTACTCCAGTCTTCAAAGTAACACAATTATCAAGAAATCATTATAATATGCTTATTTGCTGCTCAAGAAACATTTCTTAATATCATCAATGTTGAAAACAATTGTGTTGCTTAATATAGTTGAGGAAATTAAAAAAGAAAATAAATTAGTTGACTTTCGGCCTATATAAAAAAGTATTACTAAAAACAACTTTTCTCATATTCATGAGAGAAGATGGAAGTCCCACCATCTGGCCAGGCCGGTTTATTAAGAATCACTGATATCATTGTTTGTGATAGGCAGACAGATTTTAATACTAATTTGCTCTTAGTGAAGAAAAACTATGCAGGAGAGAAGGGATATATCCAGAGTCCTGGCCCGTTAGGGAAATGCCAAGATATTAAGCTTCCTTAAAAAAACAAAGTCCAATTACGGTAAGTCGGGGGGGGCATGCTGGGGGTTTACGGAAAACTTGTGAAATTAAAAAAATAAACATTTAAGCAATAACAAATAAAAAATAGTTTTGTATAAAAGAGCAACCACAATGTATTTGCAAGCATTTAAGCGAGTCTGGAATTATATTTATTGTGAAAAATGCAATACAAATACATTTGTATTGAATAGAATATGTTTTTATAATGTTCTAACCATAACTGGACAAAAAAAGGCAAACATTTTATTTTGGAATCTATTATTATGAGTATGAATGGGTCTGTAGACATGAAAATATGCAAATATGTATGCCTTTGTATTTAATATATCTGGGAGTCCTTGGGTAATTTTTTTTCTAGAGCAAACCGACGTGACATGAAGGAGAATGGCTACTCTGATTGAAGGTGGGATGTCGTTTTCTATAGCCACCCAATTACTTCCATTGATTTATCCATTAGTGGTCCATCACCTCTTCGTAATATATCTCTGCTTAAAGCCGAAGCAGAACAGAAGAGAGTTAAACATAAAGATTGTGTGCCACAGCAGCTAAGTAAAGCTGTGAAAGCATCACACCCAGCTGCCTGTCACCTCAAATGCTGCGCCAGCTTCCTGTGACATAACCCACCGAGGCATTTCACACAGACGGCTGACCTCTGGGAATCCTTAAGAGCAAAGTGTGATGCATCGAGGCTTCGTGGTACTGACTAACAATAACGTGAATTCACTTTCTTCCTGTAAACAAAGCTTCGTCAATATCATACATTATTCCTATGCAGAAACCCTGGCTTGATATGAGGGAAAACACCGGCTTTTAATGAGTACAAGTTTGCTAAAACACATATGGATATACTTTGCAAAGACTCACGTGTTGGCATTTGGCAGTCTTGAGATGGGAAAAATGACATGTTCTGTGTGTGGGAGTATGGATGACCTACAGGACATTGAAAATTAATATTGGGTGTGCCATTGAGCTCAAACACTTGGCTTAGCCTCCTCTTTCCTCTGTCTCCATCTGCCAAACTGTACCAAAGTGTGAGTGAAACGCCACTTCTAAATTTCAAAACACTTTTAAAGGAACAATCCAGTTCTTTTGGGAAGCTTTGCATATTTTCCGTTCTCCCCGTGCCAAGAGATCTTAGAAATGGTGTAACGAGAGCCAGGATAAGAAGAGAGCAATGAGATCAGGGACAGGACAGAGAGCTGCAGAAATAATGAGAACGTTCCAACTCACCGTTTCTCTCGCTCATGCTCCAGCTTCACCCGTAAATCCTGAGAGAAGAAAACAACTAAATGAAACAAATTCATTTGGCGGATCAAATACACCAATGACTTCTGATAATCTGTTCTTCTGTGCAAACTAGAAGTAAAACCAGTACTCTAAACAAACACGATAATAGCATTCAGAAAGATCACAGGACATGTGTAGTATATTAGACGTATACACAATGGAGAAAAAAAAAACGTACTTGACAAGCGTTTAGTAACTTTATTACAAACTGCAACTACTTCGGTTAAGAGTTGTAGACATTTTGTTGCTATGTGACTTAAGTTTTTTTCTTCTTCAGTACTAATATTCTTTGAATTAAACCACTAAAACAATAACATAAGGAACAAATTAATTTAAAATATTCAGTGCTGTCAAACGATTAATCGTGATTTTTGTTTACATATAAACATTGAATTTTTCTTAAATATACACATGCATGTGTTTGTATTTATATATACATGATAAAAACATACACAATACACACTTTATGTAAAGAAAAAATATTTTATTTTGGGTGCGATTAATCACGATTAATGCATTTGTATTCATTTTGTACCACCAAAATGAAAATATAAAGAAAATGTAAAAAATAAGGTATATATTATTACACATTTTATTTTTATTTGTAATAATTTTTTATAAAAGTTATCCAAATACACTTGTATCATACAAACCAAAAACGAAAATATTTGTAAAATTATATCATATTATTATATTTTATAATAAAAATATACATATATAAAAATTAGGCTTCAAAGCTTTTAAAAGCCTATATGTGATTCTGGACCACAAAGGCAGTCACAAGTAGCACAGGTATATTTGTAGCAATAGCCAACAATACATTGTATGGGCTAAAATTATATTTCATTTGGATGATTTAATGTTTTTTCTTTTATGCCAAAAACCATTAGGATATTAAGTAAAGATCATGTTCCATGAAGAAATGTCCTCCTGTAAATATATACAAATGTAACTTTTGATTAGTACTATACATTGGCAAGAACTTCATCTGGACAAATTTAAAGGTGATTTTCTCAATATTTTTTTGTGTTAGTTTTTTTGCACACTCACATTCCAGATTTTCAAATAGTTGTACTTCGGCCAAATATTGTCCTATCCAAATCATACATCAATGTAAAGCTTATTTATTCAGCTTTGAGATGATATATAAATCTCGATTTCAAATAAACTGACCTTATGACGTGTTTTGTGGTTCAGGGTCACATATGTATGTTCTTGCTTGTTATATAATTTAGCAAATACCACAAACTAGCCATATATTAAATGTAGGTCCACTAATGCATGTCTGAATCTGCACTTACTGTGCATTCATAAACAAACACTAAATACATATTACAAATAATACGTTCATATGTCCTGAGGTACTCTTTTATGTATCTGAAGTACACTCGCATTGATTTCTTCTTTCTTTCTGCCTGAGTTTATCCAGTCCTACAACTGCACTTCTCCAGATCTGAAAGCATGTGTGGCATTTACATAATAACAGGATGTGGCTTCTCCTATCAAGTGGGTGGTCATGGTGAAATCTTATATTTTTGTAAACCTTGCAATTATCAAATATTTTTTGCAATGGGTTTATACCTGAGGCGGAGATACTGAAAGACTTATAGACTTGGGTAACACTTTACTTACAGCCTATATGCACAATGCATTATAATGGGCTATAATAGACAGTATAATCCATTATAATAATTCATTAAATGCATTGCAATACATTATATCATGACATACCATAAATAATTATAACCTATTTTAAAATGCATAGTGTTACAATGAATTGATAAGTGCAATAATGTTTTAATTGTGGTTACAAGTTTTTAAGCATCCCAACACAAACAGATTACATTTTCTGTGGCGTCCATTGGGAATAATTCTCTAGCTACTGTACATTCATTCTTCTTTTTCACATTGCCAGAGAAGAATTCAAATGAAAAATGCTTGGTAAAAATGAAAGAGCTCTTGCAAAGTTTTTTGTCATATCAATGTCACATTAAAGTAGCAAGCATTACAATATTTTACTGACAGATACAAATACAGCATGATGGAAAATGTACCACCCAAGTGCTGGATAATGATTTGTAGCTCAGATTCTACTCTAACTTGTTTGTCACTGAAAAAAAAAAAAAAACTGCCCCCGGTCTCCCCTACTGTTCTGAAATCAGCACCGCTCTGAATTTCACTGTTTGGTTGAAGCAGTAACTGCACCATCTCCCCTGAGACGACACAGTGCCTTCCACCGCTGAAGATAATGAACAGTCTGAATACGGTTTACACCGATACTGTTGACATTGTGACGTCATCTCCATTATGAATGCAGCAAGAGGCTGAAATAAGAAGTAATCTGCAAGTGTATGCGCTTCACGTGCATCTTCATTATGCATGTGTTTTCACCTGTCAAGACTCCAAGTGAGTTGCTGGGTTTTTAGGTTTTTTTTTGGAAGGTTGTTGTGCTACTATAATGACGTTTGGTTCAGTTGGGAAAGTTGCTTCTGGCATTTTGTGTATGAACTAAAAAATGAGAGGTGAAAGTGTGAGAAAGCAAGAGCAAGTTAGACGGAAACAAAGAGTGTGTGTGTGTGTGTGTGTGCGTGTACAGAGTGTATGCCAGCTATTTATCTTGAGGTCTGACTGGTGTCCGGTGTGGAGTGACAGCATTGTGAGAATTCAGGCAATGAAAGAACACTACAATCATACTGGTGTTTTATGCTGTAGAGTACATAAGGAGCGGATGTTAAATGTTAACAGTAGTGCCTCTCTGAGCTGTATCCTGTTTAAAACTGTTTCTTACAATGCAATGGCTGGAATTACATCAGGTCAGGTTGAAAATACCTCAAAAGTCCAGTGAACAAGTGCTTTTATAAGGTTTAAAAAAAAAATTTATTTCCTGAATTTCTGCTTTGCAGTTCATTATTATAAATAAGTAAATAAGAAAACATGTCAATATATCAAGCAATTGGGCAATAAAATACATTAATAATACTTAGAATTATATAATATTTTATATTATTATTAATAATAATTATTATAATATAAGGTGCATTAAAACTACTTTTATAAAGCATTCTACATACAGAGTAAATCATATTATTGTTGAATGTGTAAGTTGCAAAGTTGCAATCATCACAATTACGCAACATTTATTACCCAATATTTAGCTTTGTAGCTTATTATCATAAAATAAAAACAAAAAAATAAACATAATAAAATAAAATTAACTATATAAATATGTGCATGTATACAGTATACAGTGTATATATATATATATATATATATATATATATAGTTTACAATGCAATAATTATAAATGGATCAATGAATGGATATCTTTGGTCACGACCTAGCTGTTTTGTTGAGTGTCTCGAACTGTATTTCTAAGAAAGTTAAGTGAACATTAATTCCAGTTTTAAAAACTGCATTTTTGTCCTGACTGATTAGTCAATGAATCATTCAGACAACCTTCTGAATAACTGCTTTTGAAAACAGAGCCTTGCACATGCCTAGCTGCTGCTGAGTGGTGCACTGTGGGTAATTACCTGTCTGTAGGACGGGGTTCTGCTCTTGGGCTTGTTGCTGTTGTTACTCTTGAACTGGTAACAGAAGCGTAAAGCTGCCAGGTCATTCATTATGGAGGTGAGCGCTTCTTCATCATCTGGAAGAAACAAAGACAAGTTTATGCTAGGTGTTTCTGGGTGTTTTTTGCCCATTGCTATGCAGTTGCTAAAGTGTCTTTGACGTATTTTTAGCTGGTTCAACAGTGTTCTAGTTGTTTGTTCACTGGTCCATGTCAACACAGTCCACCCTCAAGTTAAATGATATTGAGGTGTCTAGACTCAGGTTCATCCTTAAAGGGATAGTTCACCCAAAAATTAAAATGCTGTCATTAATTACTCACCCTCACGTCAATCCAAACCCTTAAGACCTTTGTTCATCTTCAGAACAAAAGATAAGATCTTTCTGATTAAATCTGAGAGCTTTCTGACCCTATAGACAGCAATGCAACTGACACAATCAAGGCTCAGAAAGGTAGGAAGGACATCATTAAAAAGGTCATATGATGCTTTTTTAAAGATCATTATTTTGTGTATTTGGTGTAACAGAATATGTTGACATGCTTTGAGGCGTGTTTGATTGAGCCGTTTTTAGGGGGGCGTGGACGACTCTTAACTTTGATAAAGAATATCTCTTTGGATTTGAGACTTTAGTCTTTGCAACTTTACAGATCTGCTTTATACACCAAGAGCTTGTAACACTCCAAAGTGAAAGGAAAAATTGAAATCGCATCACATGACCCCTTTAAAATAGTCCATGTTCCATTAGTGTTTCAACCCTAATTTTATGAAGTTACAAGAACACATTTTTGTGTGCAATAAAAACTAAAATGTCTTTGATGTGTGTTCATGAGTACCATGACACGTGTGCATTTTGATGTAATCAAAAATATCTTTAATTTGTGTTCAAAGATGAACAAATTTCTCACAGTTTTGGAACAACATGGGAGTGAATAATTAATGACAGAATTTTCTTTTTTGGGTGAACGATCCCTTTAAATGTACTGCGAATATCGATATATTTACAAAAATATTGATGCTTGCCTTAAAAAACAGCACTAAAATATGATTTATATAGACTGTTGCTTGATAAGATTCACTTACAATTTCAGAAAATCTACTTCACACCATGTTCACGAGTTCTAGGAAAGTTGAAATCACCATCTATTTTAGAGCCAAGTGCAAATAAGGTGTCTTTCACACACTCATCTCAAGCAGTTCTTGAGTTTTGAACGACTATAATAGAAAGGTCCTGTTTGGATCATATTCTCATTCATATCTGCTATGTCATTTGAATACCAAGATGTCATTCAAAGCAACAGAACAGCACTCGATGTTCACGCAGTACCATTTACCTTGTAGCACACAAACCAACCCACTGCTTCCTGTTGAGATTCTATCAGGGGTTTTCCATCTCTGCAGACACAGACACACCCCCAACATATTTCCATAATAGTGCAGAAGTGCTCCTCTTTCTGTAGTGTGGCCAATGACGTAAACCAACAGGCCACGGAGAGAGAGCGAGGACACAGGGACGGACACGTGGCCAGACACAAGAGATCACTTTACATTAGCACTAAAGGTTTGATCCCATTGGTGGTCTTGTTCTGCTCCAATGCATTAAACTCTCAGAATGACAAGTGCAGTGTTAGTGTGCGAGAATTTTAATAATGCAACATACACTAAACAAGATTACAGCAAGTCTGAGCTTCAAAGAGCCACTCAACTAAAAAAAAAGCACTGAATCAACCAAGAAATTTGGAAAACAAAGAGGTTTTGTTTTAACATGCCCTTTGCAAAGCTAACAAGGCTTTCTTTTTTACCCTAACAATTAACGGGAAACTTTTTTATTCCAGTACGTCGGATAAAAGCCTTAATGCCTTATCAGAAGGCCACGGGAAGGTTTCTGCAAAGAGCGTATTGAAGCAGCTCGTGTGTGTCTTGAATTCATAACGGGATAACATGAAGAACGACTGCGGCAAGAAAAACACAAGAATATAAACATCAGAGGCAGCCTGAAAAACAACATAGTCCACTAACTCAGTCATCATCGAAAGGGAAATGGGGAGCAATCATGCAAATGAGCGTGTCAGACATTAGCATATCAAGGGGCCCTAATGGGGCCAATTAAGCGTGTCTTGTAATTACAGTCTGAGTGGAAGGTCATTCACCTCTGCTATCATGGGGAGGAGATAGAGGGAAACAGAAAAGAGCTCTTGTTAATCTCAGGTGCCTGAGTGCCAATTTATTTGCTCTATTTATCCACAGATCTTAGAAAAGAAGCCTTTTAAATTTGGTAAGTCTGTTTGCATTTATCCTACAATATGTAACAAGTAAATGCTAAATGTGCCATTTCTTTAAATGAGTATTTACATACACAGGCCCATTCACACCACGAACTATAACAATAACTATATTATTGTCCGCACCAATGCATGTATATCTGTCCCCCTGAAAGCTCAAACTCTTTAGAGCAGGATGAATCTGCTATTTTATTCTCTTTTTTATTTAAAATGATTCTTAAAACTATATATTTGCAGTTATCGTCCTTGGCATGAACAGGCCTTAACTCAACAGAAATCATGTCATTCTTAATCATAGTAATTGATATTTATTAAAAAGATAAGTAAGAGTGCCAGGACTGGTGGTGCATTTACAAAACATTCAGATCTGCTTGTACAACCACTATGATGAACAAATAATAAAAAAATAGCTAGTCTCATATTAAAGGGATAGGTCACCTTCAGTTGATGGTCGTCACTGACTTGCATATTGTTTTTTTTTACATGGAAGTCAATGGGGACCAATGGGGACCAAAAACTGTAGGTGAACTATCCCTTAAAAGGTTGTATTTGCAGCTCATTTTACTGCCATAATGTGACATTTAAACAGGATATGCGATGAGAAAAAAATTGACTTCATATATTTTCAGACTGAGTGTGAGTTTGTTTTGCATCCAAAAAAGGAAATTGTGTCATTATTTACTCACCCTCAAGTTGTTCCAAAATAGTATGAACTTCCTTCTTCTACTGAACACAAAAGATGATATTTTGCGAAATGCGAATAAAGGAACAGATTTTAGTCCTCACTGACTTTCATACCATTTTTTTCCTTTTCTTCAAAATGTCTTGTTCTATATTCAGCAGAAGAAAGAAGCTCTTACAGATGACAAGTTTAGTTTCTGGGTGAACTATCCATTTAAACCAATGACTATACGCCAGCTATTTAACTATTGGTTAACATCATCCAATAGCCCGCATAGACTACAAGATGTCAGCGGAAAAATAATGTTGTTTGAAGGATTAATTCTTTTTATAAAGACTTTGTTAAAGGATTAATTTTAACAAGGTGCATTTTGCTTTCATGTCAATGAACACAAAAGAAGATCATTTGCATAATGTTCAGCCTGCTTTTGATAATGAGGAAATCAAGCTACAAAAACAGGAGGAAAAAAACACCTCAAAAATAACATACAATTATTCAAGACTTAGTCTTATTAAATAATATGAACGTTTTGAGTGACAAACAGAGAAAAACAGCACATGAGTTCTTTGGACCACTTCTATGAAATTTAATTATTTTTTTAAATAATTTTTCGTAGACATTTATTTTTACAGAAAGAACAGCACTCTGAACATTATGAATTTTTTTTTTTTCTGGCCAAACTATTCCATTAAACAAGCTAACATCATTATAACTGGCCGGCGCTGGACCCAGATTTCAAGCAGTAAGGGCAAATGACAGTGGTGTATTTGAGGGGTTTTATTGCATCCCAGGGGAGGCAGAGGGGCATTGTGGGGCAAAGGAGTGCTGGGCGAGGCTGAGGCAGATGGAGTCTGGTGGCGATCTTTGATTCTGACACCAGTGCAAGTCTCACTCCGCAGCTGTTCTTCCACAGTGGCATCCACCATTAGACAGGGTTCAGAAAGGGTTCACAACACACACACTTTCATTCTCCATCTGACCCCATTTCTATTTTAATATTGCCACACTAAAGTGCTTCAGCTTCTGCAAAACAACCTCAGAAAAATACTTTCCAGAAGCTATTGATCTTGAAACACTGACGGGGAAATTCACTAGTTGTCCCACTTTTGCATGCAACATTACAATGTTTTACCCACAAACACTTTACAATAAGATTCTATTTCTTAACATTAGTTAACATAAATGCTGTTTTGAATGCTATTCTATAACCTGACCAAAGGTTAAACAAATATAAACTATAGAAAAAATTTAATAATACATTTAATTTATTTATTAACAATATTAAATAAAATATAGAAATATAAATCAATGTATTAAGTGAATTTATAACAAATGCATCAAAGAACTTAGATGAAAAAGTGATGAGTTACATGATATTTTTAATTTTTATTATTTGCCTAATTACTAAAGGAACACAACCCATGGCACATTCAGGAGGCGTATTTCATTCTTAGTGAATTTGTCCCATACTAATCCCACAATTTAACCCAAAGAGACACTTTAGCACCTCTACCGACCCCTGTTAGTCATGAGAGAGTGCTGCCTTCAACTTTTCTGCCCACTGAGCACCTACAGAAGTGTCTTCAGTCGATATCTGCAGTGGTTAGAAACACCAAACCATGCGTAAATGTCAAACCCTCAGTGGTGCAATACACAACTGCATACTCACTTTATTCTGTACACGGAAGAGTGATAAGCTAGCCGCTCTGGCTTTGCTCAACAACACCTGCAGGTACAAAAGAAAAAAAAACATTCAACTCTTCTAAGGGGCTGTTTACACGATAACGTTTTAGGCCAAAAGCTGGAAACTTTTTATGCGTTTACATGACAACATCGTTTTGGGGACTGAAAACGCATATTTTCGAAATGGGTTAAAAAAGTGCACGTTTTTGAAAACGCCACCGTTATCTTTTCCGTGTAAACATCCAAAACGGGAATCTTTGAAAATGGTGACGTCATGCATGTGTGTAGTGCGTGTTAGGTTTTTAGAGATGCGCAGTATGTGTCAATTTTAAAGGCAAGCGCGAACAAACATTCACAACAATGGAAGAGTACATGGTACTGTTGCTAATGCTCAAGAGTTTGTTAACGCTTCTTCAGCAAAGTGTGGATTTACTTCACCAATATTACAACCAACAGTGGAGACGCATAATATAAAACATTTAATCATCACTTCCCTACAGGTACTGTTTACCAACAAGGTGAAATGCCAACTACTGGCCTGGCATATGTAATACAGTGTTTTTGGCCATTTTTGCAGAAATGTGTAATGGCAAATCGTTTTGAAAACGTTGTCGTGTATACATGAAACTTTTAAAAAATGCAAGGGAAAAAAAATTCTGCTTTTGAAAACATCATTGTTGTGTCAGTGTAGCCTAAGAGTGTGGTCACTATTATGCATGCAGGCTATTTTTAGAGTATGATTCAAGTAACTTAAAACAGAAAGCATGAGCATAGCGGTGTTGAGGTAAAATAATAATATGTGGCATTATGTTATTTATTAATTTATTAATCTGAGCTAAGATTTTATCGTATAATTTAATGGAACAAATATAATAAGAATGCAGAACACCTCCATCTGCTGCAAGCTTCAGATCTGGTGAATCTGCCATCTGCCCTGTGCAGAAGACATGAGAAACTTCACTAATGCAGTACTGAGTGTGTCATGTTGTACAAAAGGATTGCATAGAATAGAATAGAATGTCCTAGTGTTGTCAAAAGACCCGGTACTTCGGTACCAAGTCGGTACTAAAAAAATGTAAATGTGACGGTACCAGGTTTCTTTAAGTACCGGTAGTACCGAGGTCCCGTTCAAACCCGTTTCATCACTATGATTTCCGCGAAGCAGAAAACGAGGACGGAATCTCAAAATCCAGTCATGAAAATGAAACTTACATTTTAATATGGACAGTCATGGAATTTGTCAAAGTTAGCATAAATTAATCAAATCAAATCTCCATATGGACCAGTATCTGTAAATGTTAAGCCGCAAATGTTGCTTGAAATATGAATCCGTGTTCTGCGCGTCTCTGTGTGAATTAATGAATGGCAGAGACGTGCGGGTTTGTTTACTACATAGACTGAAGCGCATGATGCTTGCATTAATTTCAGCATCTGAGCTTCAGAGTTCTCTCTCCATCAAGCGATCTTTTCAGTTTCTCACACAGAGTCTTACCACGCTGAATCGACACGCTATATGTAAACTATTCTTTATTGTCTTTTCCTGTAATGGAGTTCATTTAGAATTATTCATATTCATTTTTGAACAAGCAGAAGACATACCGGTTTCTCCGGTAGTGGGCGGAGCTAATGCGCAAATGGCAATTTCATTGGCTGGCGCTGATTTAGTATCGTCCCTGTTTTGATTTCAGCAAATCAGTTTGACCGAACGCAGACAACGTGATTAATATTCATGAACCCAGAAGCTCATCAATTCATAGTGCATTGGATATACATTAGTATGATAGTAGAATTAGTAGTAGTATTATCTTTTAATAATAATTACTATGATCTATTACTATTTTTTTTTTACAGAAACCATCAATGACCAAAAATATCTTAAGCATCACCACCAGTCTTAAGTTCAGTTAAAATGACAAATATGCATTCATTAGGCCTAAAAGTTAATTTTTACATAAAGGCATAGTGCTAGAAATATTACTATTATTTTTTTTTTTTAAGTAAAATCACAATATTTCTTCCATGTTTTAATTTTAATAGAAAATCCCTTTACCAGAAATAAAATGTGTTTAAATTTCATAAATTAAAAGACAAATAAAATTTGGGTGAAACTTGTTTACTGTTTTTCATAATTATATAACTTGTAGAAAAACTTTAAACACAATTGTAAATAAGTATAAAGAATGGCATTGGTTTTATTTTTAGTGCTAAAAAGTTTTTTTTTTTAATTAGCATATTTTTGTGTTTTGCTTTGGTACCGAAATTGGTACCGAGAACCGTGGATTTTCACTGGTATCGGTACCGAATACTGAAATTTTGGTACCGTGACAACACTAGAATGTCCCCAAATAAATTAAAATCGAATGAAATTGTGGTGATTCTTAACCTAAGATAACAAAATTCTGGATTACATGTCACACTGATCATGCATTATGCTGGGTTGATTATTAGTCCTGGGTATTTCATACTGTACTTTTGTAAACCCTGAGTTAACATTTTCATTAGCATATTTATGTGTAGTGGTTGACCCCGATATTGTTTTTTTGACAGCCGATGCCATATCTTGGAAAGCAGGGTGGCCGATATCCGAAAAAAATATAAAGATTTTTTATTTTATTTTAATTAATATGTAAGAAATGTGAAATAATTTTACAATGGATTAAAAAATAAATGTGTAAAATAAACATACTTTAGATGACAAAATATTTTTCACAAATAAATAAATATTTAATAAAAATATAATTAAAAAGGAAGTAAACACTGTAACCAACAGGGTACCCATTATTCTGGGAAGTTTGTGGGCACTGGGAATCATATTTTTCAAATAAAGCCAGGGTAGCACTCATTTTACATACAGCACACAGAGAAAATGACATAAATATAACAGTGGAGCACAATTTGAAATCACAAATTTAAAGCATTCAATTCACACAGACTGACCATCACACAGAGAACACGCGATCATGCTGGATAAAAATGCACACTTCACAAGATCTCACAGCTAGATTTGACTAAGTTTGCAAGGTTTGTGAAAATAAAAGTTCATTAGTCATTGAAAGATTTTTTTAGTCATATAAATGCATATTTGCTTAATGCTGATGGCAAATGAGAAAGTATTATAATGTTTTGCCTTTCTATTACTAATAATATAAAAGCAATTGTTATAATACTTTTTGCATACATTAATTCCTTTGTTTAACTGTTATATCTGATTATTAGACAGACTTCGTTCCATATTAGACAGAACTGTTAACGACGACAGCAGAGGTGTCAAGTTACGAGGTACAAATACTTCGTTACATTACTTAAGTAGAAATTTGGAGTATCTATACTTTACTTGAGTAGTTATTTTTTAGCCGACTTTTTACTTCTACTCCTTACATTTTCACGCAAGTATCTGTACTTTCTACCCCTTACATTTTAAAAATAGCTTCGTTACTGCTATTTCATTTTGGCTTGTTTTCATTCCGGCTTGTCATCATTCAAAAAAAAAAAAAAAACTATCCAGACAAATCGCGCCATCCGGATGGAGTGAATTTGATTGTGGTTGGATGAGAAGTATAAACAGATACCATTCCGACACCCTATTGGTTTGTACGCGATCCATCCAGAGGCGGCCTTACCTATGTTTCACCCATTTCAATTGAAACGGGCCCCGCCCTCCAAGGGGGCCCCCAACAGAACAGGAAAATCCCATTCATTTTCTCCCTAGGATATTGATTTTTAGACATAATGTCTAAAGTGGTCTCCAACACGTCGCTCGCGAGAGTAGCTCGTGACCTGATTGGAGGTAGCTCGAGGGCCGTTCAATATCGCGTCTTTTGCACGCTCAAGTTCATTATTTCAAATAATTGAAGCGACGCGCTCATTTTTTTCCAGGCGCAACAAGTCAACATGAAGGATGGGGGTGCACCCAAACTACGGGTGTTTTTTCTAAATAAATCTTCTAGCAGAGCTACAGCAAAGCGTTTTTCGGTGGTGGAAATCCATTAGCTATTAAAACTTCTCTGTCATTGTGGAGAGCGCATGGTGCATAGCAACGACAGACGCCACGGGAACCGAATTTTACTATTAATAATAAAAGATAAGCTAATAATGTGCATTGTAAATGTCAGTATTTTGTCTTTTTTTAAATCATTCTTTCTATAAAAATGATTTAAAGGCTGAAATATGCGAGGTTTATCTTTTTATAAAAACTTTTTTGTCAAAACTTTATTTGAACGTGTACATGTTAGATAACATGTTGCAAGACACTCCTTTCAAATTTGGCCATCATTTTTAATGTTACTATTTTAATGTTCATGTAAACAAAAAGTGCATATTGATGGTAAGTTTATTTGTTATTTGGTTTTCTACATAAAACTTGGTGAATTGATTTTATTGTGTAGTATTAGTACTTTTTGAACAGGATTATGTGATAACCATGCTCATTTTGGTCACTATAATCATGAAATTACATTTTCATACCATTTTATCTCTAGTTATGATGCACTATAAAATCAACAATAATTATGTGTTTTTACAGTATAATATTTTGATTTATATAGCCTATGTCAATTAAGGGGGACATATATAGGCCTACAATAACTCTTTTAGGTCTAAAACAGTTAGCATAGTTGTTAATATGAGAGTTATGAGACATTATTTAAGAGATTTAATTATTGCATGAGTAGCTCTCGGCCACTTTCATTTTTAAAAAGTAGCTCTCAAATGATCTTCTAAAATGAGTGAGCCACAAATCCGTGAGTACATTTTACAAACCCGTGGGAACGGATTGCGAAAGCGTGGGCACGGTTTATGAATTTGTGGGTACAGATTTCAGAAACTGCAGGCACTGTTTACAAATCTGAGAGCGCGGGTTAGAAACTCGTGGGTACGGTTTATTAATCCGTGGGCACGATTTGTTAAACCGAGGGAACAGTTTGAGAATTCGTGAGTACGGTTTAGGGCGCATGGATTGCCAAAACCGTCGTCACGGATTTTTTTTAAATTATTTTTAATTACACAGGTGACTTCCCGGGCTCCGTAATACGGCAAGTTGAGGGGATGTTTGAGCTGTTTTTTTTTTTTTTTAAGTCAGCCCAGACAGCTGAAAATATAGCTACTGCGCAAATCAAATAAGCAGTGATGTTGCCCTGCGTGAAAGGGCGAGGCTTATTCCAACGTAAAACGCTGTATTGTATATAGTTTGTATAAAGCTGCCTTTTAATGAAGCTGAAAGTGCGAGTAATAAAATAATATGATGCAAACCAACAGGAATCCTTGCTTTTTCTGCTCTATTATGTTTACATTTTATGTGGGCAGGGCCCCATATTAGTTATTGAAACGGGCCCCCAGATGCTTAAGGCCGCCCCTGGATCCATCGCACCTGCACATGACACAAATCACGTCACACTCCAGCCAGGACATAGCCAGTTTTGGGTTAGTTTATCAAAAAATATATTTCTTAAAAGTAAGGTTGGAAATGGAACCGGTATGCACCTTACTGAATAAGAGGAAGCAGATTTCGGTGCCTTTTAAATGCCTGAGCGATCGATTGAAATGTTTGTCCTGGTTCTCCGAAATGTACACAAGAAGCACGGGCATCGCTAGGCTTTTTTAGCCGGGCTGTAGCATTTAGCTCCATAAACTGTATACAAATTTGTGATCGCCTCAGAGTCAGTCCCCTTAAGTTTCATATGAAACCGGCGTCAGACCGGTCTCCTCTCCGTCTTTCAGCGCGCTCTTCAATCCGCAGACCGCGGCGGAGCAGCGCGAGCGGAAACAAACACAGAGGACACAAGGTATGTGTTTATCGAAAGATTGTTAGAATATCCGTATCTGTGCAGTTCTTTGTCATAAATACAGTTTACAAAAGGTCACGAGGGAGCAGTCGGTTTCTCATCTTCTGTAAAGTTTTCGCTGCGTTCACCGCTCATCACTAAACAGCTGTTTCCTCCAGCAAAAATCTAGCCCTTAACACATATGAACGAACACTTACACTTATTTAAATATACTTAATTTAATCGTACGTACTTTATACATACACCAGCTACTGTGCAAAAGTCTTGGGCACGTTAGTATTTTCAGTAAAGAATGGTGTTCGGCCAGTTATTTATATACTTTGCTGTTTCAGTATAAAATATCTGTTTAAATTTCCAAACATTCATTTCGCCGTTGTCAGACTGCTTGTGCATTCAAAATCGCACTAGATTATTAATAAAATTAATGGCAAACTGATATTTCCTACTGACACACTACAGCATATATATAAATAACTGTCTTAAAACCCTTTTTTGGGGTGAAAATACTAATGTGCCTTAGACTTTTGCACAGTACTCTACTTTACAAACGACTGTTGCTACTTTATAAAGAATGAGCATACAGTCATTCACAGAATGGATTAAAGACAGTGACAGACAGCACTCATCTTAACTAAATATCAGAGTGAGTGACAGAGATACAGTCGAAACATTATGTGTGGTTTTTGTATTAAGTAATGACCCAGATTATGAAATACATTTATTAGCCTTAGATTAAGGATAACTTGGGAAATAAGAGCATCCAAAGTGAAAGCTATGTATTTATTTTAAATATTTGTAATGTTCTTTAATGTTATCCATAGTTTTTTTGTGGGTCTTTTTTTTTAAAGTATCGGTTCAGGCACCGTTTAGGCGCCGGTACCGTTTTAAAAGTATCGAAATGGCACTGGATTATTTCTCACTGGCTCATTTACCAAATGGGTGATTTCTCTTCGTCCTCCACAAATTAAGCTACTGTAGGTAGTTCGGTAGCGAGACGTTTTAATAAATTATCGTTTGCGATTGACGACGCGATTGACAATGTTGTGATAAGTAGGCTGTACCAACTTTGTAACTCGTTACCCCCCCCCCCCCCACACACACACACGCATACTGGACATAGCAAATACAGGAAGCTATCAATCAAGAAGGTATCAGGATTATGAGTTATTTTTTCATTTTTAGTTTTTGATTAATCACTTGGATTAATCATTCACTTTGACAGCACTATAATCTTTCTTGTATATAGACAACCATACAAGGCTAATTGTTTTTTAGCCTCCACCAATGTTTTTGTCCATTGCCCTCGCAAATTCCTGCAGCTAAACTTGGATGTACACTTACATTCCATTAAAGGTTATTGATGACATGCCTCTGAAGTTTGACTTTTTGCACCATAACAATACTTATAGGCAACTATAGGGTGACCATATGAGCCATTTTCCCAGGACACGTCCTTACCAGGATTTTTATATTGTCTAAAATATCCAGATTTTGGCTGTTTGTGCTTTGCAGATCGATCATTGTATGGCATTCATAAGTGTCATACAATGATTGGTGCGCAGCGATGCTTCAAGTTGAATGAACGAACAAACACCTAACATGTACGTGTATTTGCATTACTCTGATCGTTCTCTGTAGATCTCACCTTATCACACGCCACGACTGGTTGATTATGTAACATACCTGCATGTTATTGGTCAAACTACTTTGGATGTTTTAGGCAATATAGAAATTCTGGCAAGGACGCGTCCTGGGAAAATGGCTCATATGGTCACCCTAGGCAACTAGTCATCATATCTCTAGTTCTTTAATGTATTTGCATTGTACTAAAGTACGTTCATTTTCAATGGGCATATGCGGCTGAAACAGGTAGCCTAGTGCATCCCAAATTTTTCAACATGAACTTTTTAATATAACATTATAGTCATTATGGCCTATGGCTTTTAGAATAATGTTTTTTTGAGGAGGTGGGGTAGTGCACAATAGGCCCCTGTGGCGCGGCCTAAGCTTTTGTTCTAAATGGCATTTTTTTCCCTTACATTACTTTTACTTTTATACTTGTTAAGTAGTTTTTTAAACCAGTACTTTTACACTTTTACTTGAGTAAAAAGCTTGAGTTGATACTTCAACTTCTACAAAAGTCTTTTTAAACCCTAGTATCTATACTTCTACTTAAGTAATGAATGTCAATACTTTTGACACCACTGGACGACAGTGAACAAGAGAGAGAGTGTGAGCACTGTGTGCTCAGGTGCTGCCTTTCTCAGCGCCGTCAAAATAAAAGTCCCGCCTCAAACATATCGGCCAAGCATAAAAATGTATCGGCCTTGGCGATATATTGGTCAACCACTATTTATGAGGTTTATAACACTGAAAAATTCAGATCATAACCTGTTTTAATAACTGTGAAGAAATCCAACAAACATAATCGTAATCAAATCAAACAGAAAACAAGACTAGACTAGAATAAAATAGAATTTTATATTTGTTATACTTTTTATAGCTACAATTGTTAACCCAATATCATTCTTTACCCTGAAAAACAATCCTTGATTATCATGTTTCAAATTTCACAGTGTTCATATATGTGCATAAGTCAAGTTTTGAGATTTTATACCATACTTTTGAGGTTAATAACACTTAATGGACAGCTCATCATAACTGCTTTTCCATTTGTGGAAATGCCGCAAATACAGTACAATCTTAATTTAATTAATCTAATAGAAATAGAAAATAATAAAATATAATCTGATTAGAGCATAACCAAAATAAATAGAATCTTAATTAAATTTCATAGAATCTAATCAAATAACACAGAACAGAGAAGAATGAATAGAATCGTATCAAATCAAATCATCTTGAATAGAAAGTAACTGAAAATAATGTGAATTCATCAAAGAGAGTCTTTACTGAACTGAATAGAATCTTCAAATAGAATTGTTGTGAACGGAATGTAATTGACTAGAATGTAAGTTAACTGAACCGCATCTTTACTAAACTGAATAGAATATTAATTCAATTTCATAGAATCTAATCAAGTAAAACAGAAGTCTTTACTAAACTGAAAAGAATCTTGAATAGAATTTACTAGAACAGACTTTAACTGAATCAAACAGAATCTTGATTAAACCAAATAGAATCTAGTTAAATAAAATTTAACAGAACAGAATATATCGGAAGCACAAAAAGCTCTGCTAGCGCTTATGTGTTTGTGGTTTGAGCTTTTGTATCATCTGTAAACAGTGGAAAGAGGTGCTCTGGCTGGAATGACGCAATTGTAAGAGGATCGTCGTCCCTCTTTTACTTCATACTGATGTGAAGATAAGATGAGTCACTGCGATAACACCATGGCAGTCTGCTGTCTGCTGAGTGTCAATGTTTCCATTATATTTCTCAGAGAACACTGACTTGACATGATGACAGATGATCATGTCAAGAAGATGAAAAGGAACAAAAGTACAAACATAGTTTAAAGGAAGTGAGCAGGAGAAAAGCGATGTGAGGCCAGCTGTGGGAGAAAAACACATCTATCTAAACATTTAAAACAACCATACAACACAGCCCAGAAGTGCATACCAATGACATCACTCATCCACAAACACATATACTTTGTACACAAACCACAGACACTAAAACGAGCCAAAGTCTCTCTACCAAAGCTTCCCACGAACACCACCATAAAGAACTACACATGCAACTGTAAATATAAACTCACAATCTTTTGTTTGTATTAATACTGACAGGTTTTAAATGTAATGTTACTTCTTCTGTCTTTGACATCATGAATCAAGAGCACATGTGGAAAAGGTTTCTTCGAATGTGATGTGATCAGAGCTGAAGTCAATGAAGAAACAGGGGATTTCCCCAGCGCTGCAGCACACATCACCACTAAAGCATTCAACAAGATTAGAGCAACACGCGCTCCACTGTCTAATACCAAAATACCCCACGTGTCCCTGCCTGTTTTGTACAAAAGCAGAAACTCAGATAACCAGGTGTAATCTCTTAACTTTGGATCATATTTTACCCTGAAATCCACAAGATAAGCAAATAATCAAACCAAAGAAATTATTTGCATAAAGAAACAATTGCAGTTTTACAGTAATTTAATAAAATTTAAAGGGACAGTTCACCCGAAAATTGAAAATTTTGTATATCATTTACTCACTCTCGATTTGCTTCAAACATTTATGATTTTCTTGCTTCTGTTGAACACAAAAAATATATTTTGAAGGATGCTGTTGGTAACTAAACTGTTAGTATATTGTTCCTTTCTTTGAAAGTCAGTAGCTGCCAGAAATGGTTTGTTTACCAACATTCTTCTAAATATAAATAAATTCAAATTTGTGCATTTAGCAGACGCTTTTATCCAAAGCGATTTACAGTGCATTAAGGCTATCAATTTTTACCTATCATGTGTTCCCGGGGAATCGAACCCCCAACCTTGTGCTTGATAGCGCAGTGCTCTACCAATTGAGCTACAGGAACACAATATCACCTTTGGTCCAAACAATCAAACAAAAAAAATGATACAGGTTTGGAACAACTTGAGGAATGAATAAAAGATGACAGATGTCATGTAATTATCCAGAACTATCCAAAATCTGCCCCATTCTTACCCAAATATGTCAAGATGATTCAGTTTATGTTTCGTCTGTAATTCTCATTATCTTTCAATTATAATTCTCATTACTGTAATGAAAAATCACCCAATCTGAATACAACTTCTTTTTGTTTTACATTTAAATATGCATGTTAAATGACAGCATAACAAATACTAGTCATATTTAAATACTTTAACATTTAAGTAATATATCATTCTTTTTTCTGCATTATGGTAATGATAATGAGATTATAGTACATGAATTGATGGTTAAAGTTCTTAGCTGGCATGAAAATGATGCCACAATGCAAAACATCCCAAAGCAGGCTTCATGTTCTTTATGCAAATACATATATCTTTTGTTTTCATTTGGAGGTGATATATGACCACACGTGTTTTTGACAGGCTTCGTAAGACCCGCCTTGTACAGTTGTGCCCTATTGAAACAGAGTTCATGTTTAGCGAGAGAATAATGCAGATGATGTAACAGTTTCAGGGGTGTGTTTTCTATTTGCTTTTTGCTGTGGTAACTGTGCCACCATCTCATTATCATGACCTCTGTAGACAAGGTCACCACCGCACACTACACATTGACGCCGACACTTCTTTGGAATCCTCAGTTTTCTGTAGTAAACACATTAATGCATATAAAACAAGTGTAAAAAAAATGACAAACCTTGTGAGTTCTTGTGCTGTCCAGGTCCATTTTGGAGACCGCCATCTGTCAAAACAGCCACAGAGTCAAGAATATTCAAATGACAGGAGTACATTTCAATTAATCACACAGTCACAATTTGGCAAACAGTTTGTATGAAATTTTTATCACATAGATGTGTTGTTCAAGTATTAATGTGATCTGACTATTATTTTTCAATGACAAGCATGCAATCCGTTGTTGTGAACTGTGCCATTGAAAACAAACCCACACTCACTAATAAACTTCACCTGAATGTAATCCTCAGTAATAAATGACACCATAGCCAGTGTTATCATACAACAACAATAACAATGCAACATTTCCTCAGGATTTAGTTGCGCTTCTCTTTGCTCTCATAATGAGGTGTACATTAAAAGCGCTCTGGCATGTTGCAAAGTCAATTATGTGGAACTAAGCGACACAATCACCTTTGATGATGTAAGTTTCAGCGCTGTGAGGTCAGTATTAACCTGTCAGTTTCTACCATGAGTAAATTTGACAGTGCAGTGCTGTTTAATGTACCCATTACATCACAATATATCAGACAAACTGTTAAAAATCGACATTTTTAAAGGTGTAAATCATTTTACTTCATTTTCTTTACCATAATGTTACAATGAAATGAACACACGGGGGAATCTTTCAATAATTTCACTACTATGGTTAAAACAGATGTTGAATTTTTACCATGTCCCCCAGTGCAGTGCACAAACGTTTAAAAAACGGAGAAACAGGCAATTTATGTAGAAATATTCTTTTGATGTTTAACGTCTGTGAGAACTGCTGAGGCGTTTTAACACAACAGAGCTTTAAAAACAAATGATCCCAAGATGGGCCAAGTTAGGAATATGTTTAAACATGTTTCTATAGCTGTGTCTCTTTTTTTTTCCGCTGTGCTCTGAGGAACTGTTTACAGGAAGTGTGTACGCTATGAAGGGGAAGAGGCCTGTGTGTGAGACCAGGAGAGAGAGAGAAGACAGCTTACCCATGTTTACTGTCATCATCCGGAAGTGACCCTAGTGAACTCGAGCGGAGCGCTCGACTCCTTTCATCAGAGAAAATCTCCACTCTGCAAACACAACATAAACAGAGTGAATTAGTAAATTTGAGACATAATTAACTTGAAGTACTAACAAACAGACGAAAATGGTAATAACAGAGATCCAAAAACCCCCTACATGCCTCTGCCAATGCTGCAACATCACAGAGGATTTACATAACATTCATGGTTCAGTGTGTCTCCACCCAATTGCAAAATTTACAGAAAATGACTGTCAGGTTCAATGACAATGATGATGCTTGTTTTTTTTGTGCTATATAAAAATACATTAAGAATACAGTTCTCTTCTATTATGAGCATGTTTTTATCTTTTCTGTAATAAAATTACAGAAGATTACAGTTACAATTATGGTTCTGTTCTGATATAACTGTTCTGATATAACAATGGAAAAATATAATTATTAAGAAAGAAATGCCTCAAAAATTGTTTAAGTAGTATAATTTTAAATAATATAGTTATATTTCTTCTATTCTTATTCTTATTATCTTAAATTATTATAGCAATTATTATTTTTAAATTACAACTATACTTATTTTTATTTAAAATATATTTTTCCAATAAACAGCGAAAAATGTGCTCGATAGGACCTCTGCAAATATTACAAATATTATAAATGTGTGTATGTGTGTGTGTGTGTGTGTGTGTGTGTGTGTATATATATATACACACACACATACATTTTATTATTATTTTATTTATATTATTAATTATATATTAATTGTATATATTAATAAGATAGTATTAATTATAATTTAAGGTAAAATTATTTAATTATTTAAAATGTATTTTGAAAAAAAAAATATATATATATATATATATATGGTGAACACATATATATAAGGAAAATATGTCTTTCCTTTTACTTTGTGGTTTTAAACCAAATTTTTAATAGTGGATATTCTTATCACTCTTGGACGTCATTGACCCAAGCATTTCTGATTACTTGAATCAGTTATAAAAAAATAAATAAAAAAATAATCTTGGGAAATTTTCACAACAAAATGAAAAAAAAAGAAATGTAAATTCTGAAAAATAATTGTACAATTTAGTTTGATTTTTTGTGACATGACCACTTTAAATAACACATTTGTCGCATTATGTCACACAATGCAGTTCTATTCATAACGGTCCAATGTAAGTAAATCATAACTGGCCACAGACAGTGTGTCCGCCTGCCAACAGCAAACACAGCCATCATCTCCCAGTCTAATTTCATGTCATTCTTCAGATGAGAGGGGCACTCGTGGTGTTGTCTTTGAAGACACAAAGTGCCCTCTTGCCCTTGAGACATTGTTAAGCCACACTGAGCGGGATAAAAGTGGAGGGAACGCTAAAAGGTAGCGACCACGGAGCTCTTTTTTAATGCCAGACAGCGAATCTGTCACCAGCAGCCACAGGCTGATCTGAGAGCAGTTTTTCATATTCTGACACATGAAAGCCAAGACAATGAGGTCTATTTTTTCTCCATTTATAATTGTCAGCTTCACGCAACAATATCGACGAGTCGCCCGGAGATACTGCAGAAAGAAGATCAATTACAGTCGTCAGCAAAGCGAGAAAAAGCCCTGAACTCAAGAGGGTCAAAGTACAAAGTGCCAGCGAAAAGGGTACGAACATTTGCACAGAAAATAGCTATACAAATTGGAGCAATCTGTGCCTGCCTGTAAAAAAAGAGCCAAATATAGCGGTGGTGCTGCGGAGAGGCTGTTTCTCTCTTGATGGCTCTTGTAGTGATTATGTCAAATTACCTAGCTGGAAACGATGAGTCTTGAGTAAACAGCACTTTCTGCTGCTGATGGGATGTGATTTCAAAAGCAGCTGAAGTTCAAAGGAGTTGACATGACAAGCTTTTGTCAAGGGTGTCATATAATATATGTTCAAAAACATCAAGCTGTAAAATATATCAAGTCTTGTAAAACAAGTTCAAGTCTTTCTGTGAATCCTTTTTTTTTAAAATTGTAGTTTTTCTTTAAATTGCGACTGTAAATATCTGACTGTCACGTGTTTATTGTAATTATAAAAATCTGATGGTGATGATACTGCCAAAACATGCAAAAAGACTGCAAATGGCTTAATAGCAGAGGAATGCAGGGTGAACATGTGCCCTATAAGTTTAATTCCAGAAAGCCTTTGATAAAGGACTCTTTTAATAGTGCAAAAAAGAAAAGAGTTAATAGCTTCACAGACATTCTTTTAGGATGATACACAGTTACCAGTTACTACTGGAGTTTGGCTCAGTGGGAATCTAAACTCAGACACACCTCCCGTCTCTTAAAGCGTCTTTTTCTGTCTCTAAGCCTCATTCAATGCTCTTTATTTTTCCCTCTTTGTTTCTGAAGCTTGCATGGTCCCTGAGTTTCTGCAGAAACAGTCAGCGCAAAAAAATGTCCTGGGCTCCTGACAAAAACACAAAAGGGTTTACTGTAAGTTTCCAGAGCTCAAGCCAAGGCGTATGCTCAGTGCACACTAGCAGGGCAGAGCAGCACACAGCGTACAGCACACAAAACACACAAGATCCCAAAGATCTCAGAGGCCATCTGAGGAAGGATACTGGGTGGAAGAACACACAACACAACGCAAATGCAAAAAGTGACACAATTTGTTAATGTGATGATTACAAACTCTTCATTGAGCACTTCATGAAAAACAAAAATGATCCAATGAATCATGAACATACCAAGAATGTGTATAAAAACAAATAAAAGTTTTGATTTTGCATTGACTTTAAGAACTACTGCTTGATAATCAAATGCATAAATGTCTTTATTAATCAACATAATTAATCAATCACTGTGCCAGCATCTGAAAGCATCAACTGTGTCTTCATTTCAATGTAGGAGCACTGCATTGTGGACATCTCTTTAGATTCGAGGGATACATACTGTCACATCTCCAACTTGGCTCCTCAAAATCCATTTAAAAAGGAACACACGCAAACACGCTGACCTTGCGGCTGCTATAAACACATTTAAGCACCGAGGGACTGACGTGCTGCCAAAAAGCAGGTGGCCCTCCAACATGGCGGCGAGCATCGCGCTAAACCCCTCTGCCCTCGCTGCGTCTGGGACCAACCGCCAGCTCTCCAGCCCATCTGCTCACTCACTCCACACAGCACGAGAGCGGCCCGCTTACCCATGCACCCACCACACAACCTGCCATTCATGCCACATGCCAACTCTATAGATCGATCTGACGTTGTCAAACCACCGTTTGCCTGTGCAGCTTGGCTTAGCTCAACAACGTTCCCAGGTTTTTATTTTTTTTTAAAGCCACATCATGTGGGAATTCAAAGAAAGAGCAAATGGGAAACTAAACATTTAGTTTAATGTTGCTAAATTAGTTGCTGTAACATTGCTGTAACAGATTCAGGTTGTCTGACATTCGCTGCTATCTTCAAGGGTGGACTTTTGGCAGGAATGAAGTCGGCTTTCATGATACATTCTCTTCAACATATTGCATCACCCCTCCAAATAAAGTCAAGTCAAGGTGAGCTGGATTGTAGGGAATTTCCTGCTTTTCTATGCATTTAAGGACGGCTCACCAGCTGCAGCTCCTAATGGCCTGTTGAAAGCTTTTTCCCTTTCAGAGAAGTTCAACACATTGATTGTAATCGAACACACAAGCAGCACTAATGTGAAATTGCATCTATTTGTTAAAGGTTCACGGTCTGTTGCAGTGAAACTCAATACTAGCTATACCATGGCCCATGTGCCGTCTTCAACGGAAATATCACAAACATATCTTCTTACAGTGTTAATACTTAAAAGTAAATATATTTTATAGATATTCCATTTAAAATAACTGTTTTCTATTTTTCCTGTAGATTCCAGGATTTACTAATTATTAAAATTAAGCTGTACTTGTTAATGTTATTTAATGAACATTGGCGAACAATAAATAGCTGTATTTGATACTGTAACAAAATGTATTGCTCACTGTTAGTTAATGCATTAAATCCATTTTAACAAATGGAACCTTATTGTAAAGTGTTGCCTGCAATTGTATAACCATATTAAAATATACTGTACAACCATAACACAGATCATACCATGCATAGGAATGCATGATTTATTGATACCATGCTAGGTATTAGCAGATACTTTGTTTTATTGCTTATTTACTTATTTTTACTTTTAGATGAACGCTGCCATCATAAAACACTAAACATTTAATCACACTGTTCAATGTGAATTTTTGCAAACCTCAAAATGAATATGCATATTATAATGTCTAAATGAATTTATTTGTATGGTCCAGAGTCAGACTTGGTCTGGCACCATATGAATTACAATAAGAAAATTCAAAGGGTGGCTAAAGAGCTTCCCAATGTTGAGCATGCAGCTATGCATTAAATATGGAAATAGAAGACATGACATCAAGATTCCATTGCCAAAGAATGATGTAGTGTACCTGCGTGTAAACATGTAAATGATCCAATAAAGGTTTGAGAGGAAAACATGTGGGGAACAGAAGTAAATGATTTTGACCAATAATGTAGTTCAATGTGATCTCTTGAAAACATGCATAAACTGTGCATTTTTAAGATATTGTACATTATAATATGCCTAAATTTACTTAAAGCATTAAAAACAATTTTAGTTCTTAGGATTTTATTTTTCATTCATTTAGAAGAAATGGCCCATTTATAGTATAATGTATTGGTTCAATAATTATCACCTTATTTGCATGCCATTGTCCAGCCATTTTTTAATTAAGAGTGTGGTTAAAGAGATCCTGTTTTGTGGCCCCTGAGCTTCTCAAAGTTGTGCTGTTGACGTTGTGACATCAACTTCTCTTTGCAAAACAATAATGTAATGCACCTGCATTCAATCCGAAACCATGTGGGCAACAGAATGAAATGACGTTGACACACTAATAAAAAATAAAATATAACCTTTATGATCAAAACCACATTGTCAATAGGTCAACAGATGCCAGACCTTTCTTACCAACATGTTTAAACACCCACACACATCATCTAAATGACAAAAACTGGAGTTTTCCTCCTCTATTTGTTGCCCCCACGAGTGTGGCTCGATCCACAGTTCCTGCGATGAGTAAACCCAACAGGTCAGTGCTCACTGGTAAGGACAGCCCTCTTCCTTTGTCAGCAACCCGGTGACTCATAGGTTGTAGCGGCAGCTTTTCTGGGAAATGACACAACATCAGTTTTGCTAAAGCCAATTCCTTCTTGGGACCACCGAGGAGAGTCTTACTTGTATAATGCCAAGTCAATCTCACACCCTGAGCACATAATCTACTTTTCTGCATTGGGGTTTTTTTTCCACGGGTGAGGTGATGCACACGCACACATATAAAATAAACACACTAACACGTGACTACCCCAGCACACTCCCTTAGCAGACAATACATTCTACAATATAGATTCCTTGTTCATCTACACACCTTGGTAGAGAACCACATCTGCAGGAAACAAAGAAGCAGACAGACCCAAGTTCTTGGTTTGGTTTCATATAGTAGCATTTGAAAAACTTTTTACATTTTACAGCCTGAACTAAACTTGCCTTGTTATAAAAAGAAATTATTTCATTGATGAAATTATCTCGACATACAGTCATTTTTGGATGCTTTCGATGATATCATTTCCTTTTTTTCTGCATGTTGGTTGAATCACTTGACCTTGATTTTGGTGAGCAAAACATTTCAAATATTACTCAGCAGTTTGGTTATTATTTACTTTTTTACTAAGAAATTATTATATACTGAATAAAGTGGTCATCAAAATTAGAGAACCTACAATTTCCTAAACTTTGAGGTCACTGCTTAGTCCTACTTAAAGTTATCCTAACAGGAGTAAAAGTGCAGTTTTTATATATTTCATCAGTTAAATATATTCTGAAGCACAGTATAAAAAAAACTTGAGAAATTTGAAAAAGAACTCTGGTCAACATTAGAGAACACTTTTAGATATCTCCCAGTTAGATGTCTCTCCTCACTGTGAGTTAATCTGGCACCTGGTGCTAAATTCCTTAATTATCTGACACCCCTTATTTAACTGGCAGCCTTACTTTCCAGTTTTCACTGAGATTGCAGGATGGTGAGCCGTCCTAATGTGACTGAAACCAGATGAAGGCCATGGCAAGAGAAGTTGGTCTTTCCAAATCTGTGATTTCTAGAATATTGCCTCTTTAAGGCCCGATACACTTCAAACAAAATCGAAGAACGATCTGATATGATGTTATTTCAAACAAAATCAGGCCGAAACTAAGTTTGTTTTAGCAGTTCAAAACAGCTCACCATAGCGAATTTGAGGGAATTCAAATAAATGTTCCATCATACAGCTGCTGCCGTTGTTCTTTCAATAAGTGAATTTAAAGAGTATACAATAAACGAATATACAATAGTATAGTATGTAAAATGTAAATCATTACACCACATAAAATATGAACAGGTGTAAAAAAAATAATAATTTCAGTATAATAAAACAAATGAACACTAATAAAGTAACAAACTGACTCCAATATTTTTTTCCACATCATGCTAAACTATGAGCCGTTCACACTTCCCATAAATGACTGATTATGGAAATGGTATGGTCCTTTTTTTATTGCAACATGATACTTGACTATGAACTGCTGCTTAACATTATTATTTTGTCTATAATATCCCGTCTCACACATAGATTGCCTACACTTCATCATTTCATAGTTGTTTTGTTAAGGGGATATGCGCGAGCCTCGCAACACGTTTACATTCATCTACACCCCGCCTCCAGCAGCGCAGAGGGGTTGGAGAGTTCGAAAACCGTATACCGTCGCTAAGCCTTTTCGAACTTCTTTTGCCCCCAAACGGAGAATGAAAACAAACTTTGTTTGAAGTGTATCGGGGCCTTTACTTTGTCAATAACCCATTTATGTCCCCCAAGAAGGCTAGTCAAGACATATGCACAAGAGGACAGGATAAAGCAGAGAATCTCAATGGGCAATCGGTTCAACACTGCAGCTGGAATTGCTTGCCAGTTCAGCACTGAACAGGGTCTCGGCATACAGTGTCTTAACATTTTACAGATGTCTGACTGAAAGGCCACTCTGCAGTGATCAAACCTCTCATCAGCAGAAGAATCAAAAGACTACGCCCCCTTTTGCTGAGGAGCATGTTGTGTGGAGAGAGAAGAACTAGTCCAAAGCATTTATTTGGGTACGATGGGAAACATTATGCTTGTCGCCAAACTGGGGAAACACTGAAGTCAATGAAAGTTGGAGGAGGAAGTGTCATGGTTTGGCGGATGTTTTCTAGAAGTTGGGCCTCTTATACAGCTACACTGCAGAGTGAATGCAAATGTTTATCAGAACCTCCTGCAGCTACATGCAGTTCCTTCCCTGCATTCATCACCTAAGACCTGCAATTTTCATGCAGGACAATGCCCCCGTCCATTGCAAAATGGGTAAAGCAATTCCTTAAAGCTGAAATAATGACATGGCAAGCCCAGAGTCCTGATCTAAACCCAATTGAAAATCTTTGGAAAATCCTTGGTGACAAAGTTATGGCTAAGAAACCCACTAAAGTCACCAAACTTTGGAAAAGACTGGAAGAAGATTGGACTAAGATCATACCAGAGCAGTGTGACGGACTATAGTGATGTCCTGTGGCCAAGTATAACAAATACAGTAAAACTAGCAAACAAACAAAAAGTTTTATATTTAATCAAGTGGTCCTAAATTGTTCTTTTTTTCAAGAATTTCATTGCTTTAATTCAGCTTATTCTTCATTATGATATCAGTCATTTAAATGTTATGCCCACCCCCAAAAAAATCTCTCTCCTGATCATATCCATAAATAGAGGACTGACCAACAGCATGTGATATAGGCCGACCTGAACAATTCAATTAGACACAGCGAGCTCAAATCACGAAAAGGCATCATGATGGAATTGCCGTCTTATGGCAATCATTGATTATTTTCACACAAGGAATACATTTTGAGACACAGAAAACAAGCACCATCTGCACAATAATATGTTGTTATCATTGTATAACATCACTCGCTCACAAACACCCGCACACATGCACACAATTTCGTTGTTTTTCTGCTCATTTGAGTTAATATATGCTAGCAGATGTCTCCAGGGCAGCTGAAATCATTACAACGGCAGAAATCTGCTCTGAACGTCAGTGGAATTTCAATGATTATCCTTCACTGTGCCTGCAGTGAGACCACTTTTGGTTTCAGCGCTGCCCATGACAGGTTAAAAAGGGGATCTGACACGTATCACTCACTTTTGGAGGTGATTGATGCTTTTGGAAGTAGAGGTTTTCACTGCGAGTAACAAAGTACATCCTGGTTTCACAACAATAACTGCTGTTAGATGGAATTAAACTGCTCCAGTTTAACATCTGAAACTGGTAAACTTTATAAGTCATGCTTAAGGGCAAGCATCACTATTACTATTGTAGTTTGTGCTTTAAAAAATTAATCATCCATCATTGTTTGTGCTAATATGTCAAATTGAGTGGCTTCTTTGGGAGAGGAGCACTTTTAATTTTATAAGACCTCAGTCATATATAGGACCAGAATATCATGCACTTTTAAAAATAGGGTTTCTTTATTGGCATTTACGGATCCATGAAGATCCTTTACCATTCATGGGACCCTCACTCTTAAATATAGAGGATCCATTTTGACTCGATTCTTAAAAATGATCTTTATAGTGTAAATAAGTTCTTTAGAATAAGACAAAATGGCTCTTGTTCACTGAAAAAATATTTGGGGAACCAAAATGGTTCTTCTATGGCCAACAGCACCCTAACAATCGCAAAGAATGCACAAAAAAACACATTCAGAACACCTTGGAAACAACACAGAAAAAAACACATACCACAGCATAATTTTTGCTAACTTTTGTAACTATACATTTTTGGGATGTAACGATTAATTCAACTCATGATTCAAATTGATTCACAATTTAGATTTTTAAACAAAGCAAAGCTGCGCTTGAACGCTATTTTAATTTGCATCGTTCAGAGGCAGAAAATATCCAGCACTATCCATATAGATACAGTGCAATCAAATAAAGCAATATATAATATTAAAAAAATTATTACATCAAATTAAGTTGTTATATCATCACCATATGTTGACAATGTGGCATTAAGATATTATAAACAGTCTCATGAAATTCTGTAGTTTCTTTACTACTTTACTATCTAAATAAAAACAGCTTTTGCATGTACTTTGCATGTAATTAAGTTATTTTGTTAATGTAATATCAATATATTTATACACTATTTTGCTGTTATTTGAAAAAAAAAGTTTTTATTGTTATGGTCTAATGATGAAAAAGAAAGTTATTGGAGACCTAAGCAAAAAAGTAATTTTGAATAAAAGCAAAAGTAATCTGTATTGTGTTGGGTCATAAGAAGGCAATATCTCGCTCTCGTTAAGTGCTTCTCCCACTGTTTGTAATAAGGGCAATTCACCTGCATTTCATCTCGTCTCACACACACAGGACCTAATTACGGCTTCCTTTCGTCTCATTAAAACAGGGAACTACCAAAGTGCTTAAGAGGATGAAATTAGATAAGAAACCCTCGAATGCAACTTGTGTTATCACAATCCAGGAAATCTATTTCTAATTAACGCACAAGTGGATGGTATCTTCGGTGAACACTTTACGGATAATAGACTAGTTCTGAACTGGAAAACCCTGACCCAAATTTAGACACTTTGATGTCTTGCACTGAAACTCTTTATTAAAACTGAACTTGAGGCAAAGCACCTCCCCTGTTCTTTCCACAGCTTTAGAGAAAGAGCCTGCAGGAGCCACTCAAATCACACTGACCGCTGGCCCTTTGGCGTGTGTGTCCAATCACTCAAGCAAGCGAATAAAGACTGCTGTGATTTCCTCTGCGTCTAGTCGGCTAGCGCTGAGATCAAGCCCAAAATTAATGATCCATCATGAAGATCTGTGGCTGACCAGGCAACACTTTGACTTAGAGCCACGAAAAAAAAAGATGAGCTCTAAGGCAAAAGGATAAAATACCACATTTCTCCGACATCCTAATCTTAGGTAGTCATTCATCACAGATTTCAACAGCTTTCTGCCGAAATAGTCCTTTAGGGATTGCTGAAAATATGAGTCAGGGTGAAATTAAGTCAACATATTTGCTTTGAAATGTTCCTGTGTGCTCTGAACAGATCTTCCATTAGACATGAAGAAGACTTGTGTGTGATGGCGAGCAATCACATTTCTGAAATACTTAAATCTTTAGGGGTCTAATGTTCAAACTGAAGGACTAATAATTTTTCCTTCCTTTACTAGGGAGGGCGAATTCAATTTCCTGTCAAGATGCTCTTAACCAGAGCATACATAAACACAGACCCTGAGAATGTGGCTCCACGAGTGTGTAGCAGGCCTGTCGAAAGATCATAAACTTTAATGTCAGGTGACTCACTAGATCCTATCCTACTCATCTTGCATTTCTGCTATTAATCTGCCTAGAAGTTTAACCAAAACTTGATATCAATAGCTATGAAACACTGCTCATGCACAAATATCACTGCACCAGAGTCTGAGGCAAGTATTATGACTCAGAAAGACTTGGTTGGTGTCTTCAGTTCAATGTAAACCCAGCAATTATCTCAATGAAGGTACAAAGTTCATCTATAGATTCCTTCTTTATGTCATAAGAAACATTCTTGGCATAGGGTTTGGCTGAGACAGACCTGTGCATATTACAGAAACAATAATCTATATTTAATGACTCATTAAGCAGAGGGATCTTCAGAAAACAAACAAAGATATTTGAAGGTACAGTGACTGACCGAAGGACAAGTGCAAGAAAAAGCAGGACATCCCAGCACATCCAATCAAACTCCTTTTTCATTATAGTGGCTGTGTGTCTATATTTGTATCCCTATTATTATCAGTATCACATAGGCTCTGGCTTTTAAATGTATTTAAGTCATCTAGCTTTTATAGATCATTCAATGAAAATGCTGTCATTTGTGTCCCTGGTTAATATTTAATTGGCACTAGTTGTGATGCAACTAACTTCTACTATTTGACATTTTTAAACGCATCCATATGTATAAAGTAACTTTATTTTTACATACAGATACACCCTATAAATAATGACAGGCTTTACTCAACCCTGTTAACATTCCAAATTCCTCCTTGTTAAAACGATACAAATATCACGTTTTATGCTCTTCAAGGATAGGTCTTTTTTTATCACTTAATCTTTTATTTTAAGTTTGTGAGTAGTAATCATAAGCGGTCAACCCTGTTACCATAATTGTGTGCATTCAGGTCAACCCTGTTATCATCAGAATTTATGCAATGTACAATATAACCAATACAACTCCATACATTTGAAAAATCTTTATGCATGCTTTTTTATATACTGCTATGTATAAGCATACTTTGCTTACATATTTCCTGAACATGCAGCCTATATCTAGACGTTCAATTGTCAAGTTCTGCCAAGACAAAACACAACATGAACTTGAATATGTCTGTCTTTAATAGCGGTGACATGAAACTCTTTCTGGAGTCTAATGCATTATGTGTAACCAAAACAATGACGAATTTACCCTCTATAGTAAATCCTTGCTTCCTAACATTACCCTAAATATAAGTGCAGTCAGTATCATTCTAGATAGAACTCACCTTACGGGCGTATCTTCATGCTGGTGCAGATATTTAAGACGAATTAAACCAATGTGAGATTTAAAAAGAGTTCACGGAGTAAAACGCCGTAAAGAAGAAAAATCCGCAAACTGTGCTCGTACGCTTATGGCGAGATAAAGCAAAACAGGGATATATCCGGAAGCCGCGCGCACTTGAATACAGTTGTCACGCACAAATTGAAGGGAACCGCACAAATCCACCTTCCGAGAAGCTTTGCGGATTATGTTTTTGGAGTCGCGGATGCCAGTAATCCAAACAGATGGAGCGGTGTGTGCTTGGGATAGCTGCAAATCTCGTCGACTGCGCGCCGTCAAAGGAAGAAAGTTTCCTCTCCGCAAACACTGACTGACGCCGAGTTTTTCCACAGAGGAGCGAGTGAGTGAGAGTAATGTCAGCCTCAGGAAGCGATGACGCGCCGCGGGGGCTACCGACGCTCGGGCTGCGCGCGAATCTGGCGCCCTCGGCCGACTGTCCCCAACAGCGCAGCGCACTGCAAGTGTTTAGCGCGTTTTAAAAAGGCTACATTTTACATTATTAGTGTCAATATATATATATATATATATATATATATATATATATATATATATATATATATATATATATATATATATATATATATATATATATATATAATAAAAAACTTTCTTATTATTTATTTTAAGTAAAAATCTTTTTTAATAGTTATATTTGTCAAAATTTTTAGCCTATGAATTATAAATGTCAAAATTAAATAAAAACTAAATTAAATAAATAAGTTTAAATATTCTACAACAAACAGACACATGGATAGATAGATAGACAGACAGACAGACAGACAGACAGACAGACAGACAGATAGATAGATAGATAGATAGATAGATAGATAGATAGATAGATAGATAGATAGATAGATATTGTTAGACAATCAAAAAATTTAGAGTTCCAGACTTGTACATTATAATGTTAGAATTACTTTTTATCACTATTCATTTTTAGCCATCCAAACATTTAAAATGAAGCCAGTTACTGTAGTAAGATATTTATTTAAATAAATAAATGATCACACGATGTCAAATCGATAATATTTGACATTTTGATATTTAGACAATTTTAATATGTATACATAATATAAGAATAATAAAGAATTTCCAAGAATTTTAAAGAATTCGGAATTATAAAGTTTACAAAAGTGCCAAGAATGCTTCTAAGGTTCGTTATAAAATATAATTTATTTGATTTCTTTTGGATTTAGGGTTATTTAAAATTAACAACAAATGACTTCAGATTTGTACTTCATTCCCCATAATTCCATACGAAGACGTCAGAGCGTACTAGCCAATGATATCCAGTCTGACAAGAGAAGCAAGGTTCACCAGGAAACATAATCAGAAATGTACAGCATAGTTCATATATGTCTCAATAAACGGTTATCCTTTTATTTTTTCGTGTCCACATTTTTGACATAAAAAATGCACAGAGTGCAGATTTTGTCGGGATATCTGTCGTCAAACTGTCGTGTGAATGAGGCAGTGCAGCGCTTCAGCTGCAGATCCCAATGATATAGTTGTGGTTCATGGACTACGAACAGCCATCGGCCGAGCAAACAGAGGATCCTTCAAGGTGGGATATCGGTCATATTGATATTCACATCATTCTGTATTAAAGCCTGTCTGTTTTATTTTAGGACACTACCCCAGACGAGCTCCTGTGATGCTCACTGCTGTGATGAGTGCAGTCCTGAAGGATGTGGGACTGAGACCCTCTTTATTAGGGGATGTGTGTGTTGGTAAGTCAGGTGACAGCTAGCCTTGACAAAACATTGTAAGATACACTAAAACACAATATGAATGACAATCATATAGGAAGAGTGATTCGAGGAATAGTTCAACAAAAAATTAAAATAAGATGAAAAATTACTCACCCTCAGGCCATCCAAGATGTAGATGAGTTTCTTCATCAGAACAGATTTGGAGAAATTCAACATTACCAGTTGATCTTCTGCAGTGAATGGGTGCCAGCAGTTAATTGATCGATTGGAATCGTTTGGATTACTTGTAGATTATTCTGATGTTTTTATTAGCTGTTCGGACTCGTGATGGCACCCGTTCACTGCAGAGGATCTATTGGTGAGCAAGTGATGTAATGCTACATTTCTCCAAATCTGTTTTGATGAAGAAACAAACTCATCTTCATCTTGAAAGACCCGAGGGTGAGTCATTTCCAGTGAATTTTCATTACTGGCTTTAACATTAATATTCGTACACTTATTGCTATTTTTCAGGTAAAGTACTACAACCTGGTGCAGGTGCATTGATAGCTCGAGTTGCGCAGTTTTTTAGGTAAAATGAGTAAAACAAGATATTGCTAAACATTTGAATGGCTGCAAATTCAAGCCTTTCTTTACCTTTCAGTGGTTTTCCCGAGTCTGTACCCATCTACAGTGTAAACAGGAAGTGCTCTTCTGGACTACAAGCACTTTTTAATATTGCAGGTAAGAATTACATGTTAACCTGTAAAATGGCCAGTTTGGGACACACCATAATAAAATACAGTATTGTAGTTAAAAGAGTTTTTTTTTCTTTTTTTGTGTTTTAAGGTGGAATCAGAGGAGGTTCATATGACATGGCACTTGCCATATTTCTTTTATACTCTGTTTTAATCTTTACATTGCATTTTTTCTCTCTCTATTTTCTTTCAGAATAACTTCATAGAATGTTGCTGAGAGATTTGGCATCACTAGAGAAGCACAGGACCACTTTGCTCTCAGTTCCCAACAAAAGTAGGTGTTACTATGATGTTTATGGATAGTATATACATTCTAGTTGTTGGTATTTAGCACTCAAAGTACTAATTATTTGAGGACTTTTATAACACTAGGGCAGCCATGGCACAGAAAAAAGGCTTGTTTGATCAATAAATCACACCGGTCACTACTAAATTTGTGGATGAAAATGGCACTGAGCGCACTATTACTGTCACAAAGGATGATGGGATCTGGCCTGGGACTACCTTTGAAGGCCTGGCCAAACTGCGACCAGCGTTCAAAGAAACTGGCAGCATCACAGAAACGTAATTTGGTCGTTAAATTCCAGAAGTCAAATCTTTCTTTCCCATTGCAGGTAATGCCAGTCAGGTGAGTGATGGTGCAGCAGCACTGCTAATTGGCTGGAGATCTACAGCGGAGAAACTGGAACTTCCTGTTTTTGGGGTGCTGAGGGCGAGCGCTGTTGTGGGTGTTCCACCAGACGTAATGGGCATTGGCCCAGCCTATGCAATCCCAGAAGCCCTAAACCAAGCTGGTGAGAGTACACCTGCTCTCACTGTATCTCTATGTTCATATGAGCCATTTATATTCAAGTAGTAAATAGCTTTTCCATTTTCATTATTCCAAAATAATGGTTGTTAATGAGCCATATTATTGCATTTGTTTGTGCAGGGCTGACTGTGGATGATATTGATGTGTTTGAGATCAACGAAGCATTCACCAGTCAGGTGACTGATAGATTTTCTTGGATTTCCCCCAGGTTTTTTTTTCAGTACTTTCCTGTTATTCATAACAGCGACTTTCGCAATATTCCTAGGCTGTGTATTGTGTGGAAAAAAATGGGCATTCCTATGGAGAATGTGAATCCTAATGGAGGAGCCATTGCTCTTGGTCATCCTCTGGGCTACACTGGTGCTGGACAGGTCGTGACTTTGCTCAATGAACTCAAACGCAGACGTAAGAGGTGAACATACATAATCATATAATATCATACAGGAGGCTCCAATGAAAACTGTTATTTCCCCCAAATTTGGAATTCTATTTGAATTTTTCTGCATTCCGTTATACAGTAAATTACTAGATTTAAATTACATGATTCGCTTCTTTTTTCTGCATTGCTGAAATTACACAAACCTAATACATTACTGCAAGCCTAGCTACACAGGCTTCAAATTTAGCAATAAAAAAGATTATGATCCCTTTTTTTCCGATTGACAGTGTTGTGTTTTTTGTTGCAGAGGGTATGGCGTGGTGTCCATGTGCATTGGGACTGGAATGGGAGCGGCTGCAGTTTTTGAGTATCCTGGCCAGTGATGAAAGATCCCAAGATGATAACACGCAGAGAAACTAACAGTCACAAATTCTTTTTAATCAAGCTGCTATAAGTCTAACTGTAAACACAAGCAGAGAGCACACTTCTTACGTAGTTTGCCTTACTTTTGAGGATGTTTTCAACATTCAGATCTCACTTTAAAGTGCCTTGCATTTCAACTGTGATAACAGATCATGAAAACGTACACGTATCTGTAAGAATAATCAGAATAACAATTTTTATCTCTCTAATTTGTGACATTAATCTGATCTGGTCTTTCCTTCTGATATGGATACATCATATAAACTTTTTTTAACCTGTTTTGAGGAACAGTGTAATTTACAAAGGTTGTATTGCATCTATTTTTTTTTAATAAAAGCGATTTATTATGTATTAAACTTGCAATTTAAATGCTAGCTATACTACCTTTCAAATGTTTGGGGTCAGTAAGACTTTTTTTATACACCATAGGCCATTTAAAATATGCTTATGTTTTTATGTTTATCTTTATAATTAAAGAAATTAAACTTTTACAAATACAGTATTTGAAGTATACAGAGATCAGTGTCTAATCCAACTAATGAATGTCTATACAGAGACAGAGATGTTTCAGTTCTTCAGTTATATATGTAGAACTCAGTGTTTTGTCAAGTGTCAGATTTTGGAGATGCAAAACTCTCATCAAATGATCCGCTTCCATTGACCTTCAGAACAAGTGGTGTCTCTCCGAGAACCCCCTGCACTGTGATAATAGATTGGAACTCTTTCTGATCACTGATGAAGAAAATACAATTAGTATGAAGTTTGAAAAATTCACTTGTTTAGGCAAATGCAGTAAAATAGTTGAACTTTGAACTACAAACTCAACCTGAATCAAAGTTATTAGTCTTTTACAGGTATATAATATTATCCATTTCTTACATGAAGTATTTTTTGGTTGTGTGTGTATCGGGTGAGGTGGACTGTACCTTGCAGTGAAGCTGACCTGCAGCAGCTGCTTACAGGATGGTGGATCCCCAAGATATTTCAGCACACCAGAGTCTGGACTCACTCTGAACACGTCATTGCCAGCTTCACCATCTAGACACAAAACAACGTAAAAACCATGATGGTAAAGATCAGATGATAAAAGACAGGATTACAGCTGCAATCTGTTACTACAGCAACCTTGTCAATGTTAATGCAACTTCATGATCACTTCACAACTGCTTCGTACAAAGCCAAAGCATTTTTACCTATAAGTGCGGTCCAGAAGCTACAGGAGCCACCTCTGTTGTAGAGGTAGACCTTTTTGACAGTTGTTTGTCCAACAAAGCAAGTGCCAAAATCCACAGTGGAATTGGAAAGGTGCAGTGTCGGTAATGCCAGATTAGCATAAAGGGACACTGTCTGAAATAGTCAAACAGACAATAGTGTTTACAACATGGTTAGTTACAGAGGAAATTCAGTTGAGACTTCTGAGGCACATCTGCTTGATTGGCTACAAAAGCTGAGATGTCAAGAAGAAAGCTTGCTTCTGGTCCACAGTTGTTTTGGTTTGAGGTTGGTAACTTCATATTTAATGTTTCTGAAGGAAGTCTAAAGCTCACCAAGGCTGCATTTATTTGATAAAAAATGTAGTATACAGTAATACTGTGAAACATTATTACAATTTAAAATAATTGCTTTCTATGTCAGTATATTTTTAATTGTAGTTTACTCCTGTGATTGCCATTATTTCAGTATTCAGTGTCATTTAATCGTTCTGAAATATTCTAATATGCTGATGCTCAAGAAGCATTTCTTATTATCAATTTGAAAACAGTTGTTCAGAAAGTTCAAAAGAACAGAAATCTTTTGTGACGATAGAAATATCTTTACTGTCCCATTTTTTAATAAATGTAATGCATCATAAAAGTATTCATTTGAATAAAAGTATAAAAAAAATAGTAATTAAACACTATTTAAAAATCCTAGTGTAGCTTATCTCAAAATATCTCAAAGTTTCTTAAAATAAATAATGTTTAAAGTTAGATTTAAATATAAAATGTGTTAAATTTAATTTGTTAAATAATACATTCATTCAATTTTTATAAATTCTATTAATTTGTACGTTTTTATTTACTTTATAATAATTATAAAAAATTAATTAAAAGTTCAAATTTGGCATAATTACTTTTTCCACTGTAGATATTTGTTTGAATGAGGCTTTTGTTCCAGGAAAATATGATTCCCACAAGCTGTTTTTTTTTACCCATCATCATCCTCAAATGCAATAGCCTTGAATATTGCCTTGAAATGACAGCTCCATCATTAATATCAGCTCAACAACAGAATTCACTCAAAAATTTAATTTTGTTCCCTGACTGGTGTATTTTAGCTATTTAAAAGAGCTAAATGTTGTCTGTACACACCTGTACGCTGTAATTGCTGTACTGAATGGTCAAACTCTGCTGAAACTGTAGTGTCCTTTCTCCAGCATCATTGCACCGAAGAGTAGCAGAGGGCTGGTCATCTGATTCCTCACATGGTTCATTCAGACAAGTCAGGAGTGAAGCTGAATTATGGAAAGCCACCTTAACCTGCAAAGTAAAATGATTATTAAAGCACTTCTGTGTCAGATTGAAAAATAGCACAGATTTAGCACAGATTTCTACAGCAACAAATAAAAAAAAGCTGTAATCCAAAAGCAAAGAAACAAGATGACCTGCAAGATTTGTTTAGGCTGTAACAGAAGTGAGGTTTGCTCATCTCCAGGTCCAGAGAGTCCTGCTGTGTGTCTGTGAGAGGGTGAGCTGCTGATCAGGTTAAGGCTCTGTCGGGGCAGCAGCACTGAGAATGGAGGGTGTGTGTTCAGTCTGAAACTCAAGGCCATATCCGTATTGTTCTTCAGCTGGAACGTCCGAGTTATCCTGGATTCCTTCTAGAGTCCAAATGGAAAGACAAAAAGGTGCAGATAAACCCTCCCACGACCAACAGGAAATGTCCTAATTAACTTGTCTTTGATTTGGATGCATGTTATTTGTCTGAAGTGCACCTGTGTGCGTGATGCTGCGTCTAGTGTATCACTGGCAGCTGCTGTGAATTCCAGTACGTCTGTATCCTCTGCCATCTGCACTGACAAACTAAACACACACACTGATTTACAGTTGTTTATATACAATGTATTTATTAACTTTTCTATATACAGATACTTATATTTGCTCAAACGTAAGTACGGCATCACTAAGCGGTGAATTCAAATTCACTTTGTAACTCACATTGCAGGTTTTACAGTAGCCTGCATGTCCAGCCTCAAAGGTTCTAGTTCATAACCCTGGGCTCTCTTCACTTTGACTGGAGTTAATGATGCAAGCTACAAGATAAATAATAGTGATATGACACTATCTTGACTGTAAAACTTAATCTGTTTTGAAAGAGATGCTAATGTTACAGTCTATATAAGGTTACGTGGACATGGTTAACATACCTTAGAGTCCAGGTTCATGAAACCCAGAGCATAACCGATACATCTTTGACTGGTTGAACATGACAGGATCAGAGGAGTAAAAGACACATGAATGGTGCTACTGCCCCCTGCTGGAACGACCTGTAATAAAGTACATATTAAAGGGTTAGTTCACCCAAAAATGTACATTCTGTCATTAATTACTCACCCTCATGCCGTTCTAAACCAGTAAGACCTTTGTTCATCTTTGGAACACAATTAAAGATTTTTTTGATGAAATCCAAGAGCTTTCGGACCCTGCATATACAGCAACGCAACTGACAACTTTTTCCTATCATTTCCCATCATGCAACTTTTCCCCATCACACATTCACGTCATCAGTTGCTGCGTTTACATGGACCCTTCTAATCCGATCGTAATAGGACTAGAAGCACAATCAGAATAAAAATATCACATGTAAACACGTCAATCGGATTGAATTGGCTCGATCCGACAAAAATTTCGATCGGATTGTAAGGGAGGGTTTATCCCTTCTGTAATCCGAACGAGAGGACATGTAAACACTTGATCGTATTGAAAACCGAAACTGGAAAGTACTGCACATGCACAGTAACGTAGAAATAGCGTAATGATGTATGACGCGCAGAACGAGCTGTTCTTCCTGGTGAAAAAAGTGTCATAAATAAGTGTCCTGTCATTATAAAACTCCCCTTTCACTCAGTGTATGTGAAGTGGAACATGACCACGTCCCACCAGTCCTCGTTTAAAACTCTCATCAACATACGACTAGTTTTGAGTGCGGGAAGAGGCACTTTTACTACTTATTTTTGATTTGTTTTTTGCTAAAGTTAAGCAGCACAACACTTCATGTGCTGGTCGTCGCCTAATTAGGACCCGAAGTAGATAAATATAACATGTGCTTTTTAAAACAGCAGTGGGAAACTCTGTATATTCATGCAGTGTGCGCATGTCAAAAGAGTAAATCCGATCAGAAACTTGCGACATGTAAACGCGCATATCTACCCGATCCATTTATTCAGCGTTCATGTAAACACTACGTTCGGATTCATCAATCAGAATGAATTCATTCCGATGGAAGCAAAAAATGTCAATGTAAATGCACCTAGTGTTCTACATCCAGACATGGAAATAAAACACTGGAACCTGAAACAGTGGTGGTTCCCATAACCTACAATTTGCTGTGGAGTGATGCAGTATGGGTAGTCAGAGATGTTCCCTTCATGAGGCTTCAGAAACACAGAAAACAGCTTCTTCACTGGAGCCAGAGACCTAGAAGGGCTTCTGTCCTTCTCTCCATCACATTCTTCCTCATTCTCTCCAAAATCATCCTACAAAACAGAAGACAAAGTTGGACCTTTTTGTTTGTGTAGTGAAGCTGCAGCAGAAATATAGATTTTGGGATGTTACTATGAAAACGAAGCCTAGACTCACAGATTTGGTCATGAAAGTCGAGCTTGTTCCTTCTCTGCTGGGGGTGTGGCTGTCATCCCATCTGGGTGGGAACATGATGGATGAATCCAGCCCTCCAAGAACCTCATTGCCATCAGCATCCTTCAGAGGAAAGGGCTCACCACATGCAACCAACAGATCTATCAATTTACTATCCCGGACCTCCAAGTTGTAGGTCACCCAATCCATACGGATATCTGAGAGGTTTCAGAAAACGATGTGACGTAAGTACTTTTGTAAACTTGATGTATGTACAGTACATTTGTGAACTTGATGTGGTGAATGGCTCACTGTATGGACTGGTGTTAATGAGCCGTAAAGAGCGTGACACAGTGTCTCCTCCAGAAACATGGCTTCCAAGCCTGTCAATCATAAATATCAAAGAACAGTCTTTGCAGGTAAACTGCAACATCTAATGCATCCTATAATACACTGACCGTATAACTGGACCCTGGTTCTGGTTGTCAGGCTGTGGTCCAATCATCTGAAAGTAAATTGGGCAGCCCCTTACAGACATCTTGATAGGAATGGGAGTTGTATCTAGATCTCCAACCTGAAAGATCAGTTAGGATTCACCATTACTCAGCTGTATTTTTTGAGAAAGGCAAAATATTTCTAATGAAATAAGAAGTTTGATTGTTCTGTGACATACTTTACATATGAGATTGTCTTGATAATCTCCCCACATATTGGTGAAAGCAGTGATATTGATGGTTTGAGTTTCAAATGAGCCAAGCATCCCACTGTTCGGTTCAATAAAGAACGCTGCGCCTCTTCCATGAGAAAGAAGACAGTTTACAAATTCTGGAAGTAAAAAAAAAGAAAATGCTTTTTTGACTTTGCTGTTTCACTTTCATTGATAATGAAGAGAACAAAATAATAGGTTCTATCAACCATCATATGCTTTCTGTTGTAGTTTTTTGGCATGGATGGAATGGAGAGGTGCACTGCTCCTGGAAGGAAAGGCCAAAGGGTCACTCAGGTAAAACAGTTATTTAAATAGTATTTAATAATAACAATTTTAATAAAAAAAAAAAATAAGTTAAATAATAATAAAATTAAAATACATAATAAAATACATAATAAATAATACACATTTTATTAATTAATTAATTTATTAATAAATTATTTTAAATTAATTATTTTAAATAAATATTAAATAAAATAAACAAATAAGTTAAAAGAATACAATTTTAAGACTCTCAATTAAGCTTTAAACAATTTGTAAATCATAAAAAATATATTTTGTAATGTTAAACAACATTTAAAATGTTGTAATTTCTATTTCAAATAAATGTTGTTCTATTCATCAAAGAATCTTAAAAAAAAAGTATCAGTTTCCACAAAAAAATATTATGTAGCACAACTGTTTTCAACACTGATAATAAGAATGTTTTCAAAACAGCCAATTAAAATTATTTCTGAAGGATCATGTGACATTGAAGGCTGCAATAATGATGCTGAAAATTCAGCTGTGCTATTAAAGGAATAAATAACATTTTAAAATACATTAAAACAGAAAACAGTTATTTAAAGTTGCATCAGTGAACATAAGTTACTCCTTTTAAAACATTTTTAAAAATCTTACTGACCCCAAATGCAATAATAGGCTACTAGTTAATTAGAAGTTACAATTTTTTGTAAATTATATTTTGCTATTAATACAAAGACGATACCGCATAATCAAGATACAGGATGTACTGTACCTTTCAGAGTTTTCATCCAATTGTGAAGGACAATATCCAGTAAAGTACTCTGCTTCAACAGTGAACGGAGCAGTTATAGCGGTGTGATTCGTTATCAGCAACTGTCGTTTGATAGATTTGCCAATGACAACTGGCTCGTGCTCAGTGAAGTCCAGTGTGATTGGTTGGTGATCAGCATCGCTTGAATAAGTGCTAAATATACAGCATTGGAAATGCATTGGATGAAATTGCAACCATGTCTTGATTTAAAAAAAAATGACTAAAGAAAGACCAGGGATATGTGAATATGAGGTAAACGTTGCTTTACCAGTCAGAATGCAGTGAGTAGGAAACTCTGAGAGGTTTAGCTTTAGAAAAAAATCCCAGCAATAATGGACTCTCCATTCCTTTTACTTCACAAACTGCAGCCACTTTAGTCAGTTCCTCCTAAAAACATAAAAACGCATTCACAATACTATTTATTTTAGGCTGCAGGTGTTACAGCACTACAGTAGAAGTACTTACAACAGTGTGAGCGGTGAATGATACAGACACTTCAGTCTTGGCGTCGGGCTCCAGAGTGCCTGCAGAGGGGCTGAAGGTTGCAGAGCACAGATGAGCTTGTGGCCCTTGAAGCTGAACGGAAGAGAACACCTTAAGAATGACTAAACATATTGGTCCAGCCTATACAATATCACAACATTAAATCACAGCAATATTGAATTCATGAGTTTTCATCTCATGTAACTGTACATGATTTTAAACTTGTTTTTCAGAAGATTTTTTGTGTGTGTGTGTGTGTGTGTGTGTGTGTGTGTGTGTGTATAAAACCCTTTTATGAATAAAAATGGCTGGCTTTATTGTCTGTGAGTGTGACCGCATTACAATTCAATATCAAGTTCTTTCCAAAATATCAACACTGGCTTGGGTTTTTCGAACAAGATAAAACCAGTTTGACATAAACACATTACGTAAACGGTCTCACCTTGCTCCAGGTGAAGTGGGCTGGCAGCTGTGTTTGGTTAAACAGGGTAACGCTGCTCGTCTGTGGAACACCTACATATAGATCAGTCAACACCAGCTCACAGCTCAGCAAGCACACCTGAGGAGACTGGACGACTGCTTGTACAGAGATGTGACTGAAGACAAACCAATGCACACATTCACTCAAATATGTGACACAACCAATAACTGGTAACATTTTCTTAGTATTCCAGACACAATATGACAAATGATATGTCTTATTTCCTCACCAGCCAGTGCCGTTGTGTACAGTAAGCTGTAGGACCGACTCAAAACGCTGGCAGTACAGGGCTCTGAAGACAACGTCCACACCGCAGGACTCCAGGGGAGGCAGCACACCTTTATTTGGATTCATGTACACCTGAACACAGATACATGCAAAAGGATACAATCCACAAACATCTGTGTGCTGATTAATAATAATAATAATAATAATTTATAAGAAGCATAGATGGGGTGTTGTACCAGGCCCTGGAATGGCAGCTTGGTGTTGGACAGCTCCTCTAGGCTCCAATGGGCATCTAGCGGGCTGTTGTTGGTGATATCGATGGAAGAGATGCCATCACTTTCCATTTGCAGTAAACCAAAATCCAGACTGGGCACGTTCACTGAGCAATGCGGACCCTGGAGAACCGTATTATATATAACTCATTTGAATGAGATATGATTTGCTAATGAGAACATTTGTGATGTCCTCCACATAGCATATGGAGTATAAATCAAAGGGAAATAGATTCAGACACCTTAAAGGTGACCTCAATGGCCAGTCCTATAGTTTTAGGATGGTGCTGAATGTGACATTGCAGGGTGGAGGTAAAATGACCTGGATTCTTTCCAGTCAGAGACAACTCCATATCGAAACACTCATTCATCTCTGTGAGCAAGCACATGTTAGAAATCATTTATTTGTTTGTTTTGTTTATTAATGAATAGACTCATACACTACCGTTCAAGTTTTTGAATGTTTTTGAATGAACCAAGGATACATTTATTTGATCATAAAATACAGCAAAAACTATATATATATATAAATATATATATATATATATATATATATATATATATATATATATATATATATATATATATATATAAGCTGTGTATATATATATATATATATATATATATACAGTACAGACCAAAAGTTTGGAAACATTACTATTTTTTATGTTTTTGAAAGAAGTTTCTTCTGCTCATCAAGCATGCATTTATTTGATCAAAATACAGAAAAAAATGTAATATTGTGATATATTATTACAATTCAAAATAATTGTTTTTAAATTTATTATACTTTAAATTATCATTTATTTCTGTGATGCAAAGCTGAATTTTTAGGATCATTATCACATGATCCTTAAGAAATCATTCTAATATGATGATTCATTATCAAAGTTGGAAACAGTTCTGCTACTTAATATTTTTTCAGAACATGTGATACTTTTTTAGGATACTTTGATACACTACAATATACACTACTGGTCAGTAAATTGGGGTCATTAATTTTTTTTTCTTTCTTTTTTTTTAATAAAATCAATACTTTTATTCAACAAGGAAGTGTTAAACTGATAAAAAGTGATATATTATTAGAATATATATTATTAGAATTTTTATTTTGAATAAATGCAGTTCTTTTTAACCTTTTATTCATCAAATATATTAGACAGCAGAACTGTTTCCAACACTCATAATAAATCAGAATATTAGAATGATTTCTAAATGATCATGTGATAGACTGGATGTTACATGTGACACTGAAGGCTGGAGTAATGATGCTGAAAATTCAGCTTTGCATCCCAGGAATAAATTATTTTTTTTAAGTATATTCAAATAGAAAACTATTATTTTAAGTTGTAATAATATTTCACAATATTACAGTTTTTTCTGTATTTTTGATCAAATAAATTCAGGCTTGATGAACAGAAGAAACTTCTTTCAAAAACATTAAAAATAGTAATGTTTCCAAACTTTTGGTCTGTACTGTATATATTATGGAATGTTGTTACAATTTACAATAACTGTTTTCTATCTTTATATATTTAAAAATGTCATTTATTCATGTGATGGCAAAGCTGAATTTTTAGTAGCATTACTAAAAACTAATGCTGACCCTGGTACAACATATAAAATGATCAAATTTTGCTTAATCACAACATTTATTCGCTATCGCAACATATAATCATTTCAGTTAACAGTGTTCACTGTCATAATGTTCATGAAACGTGCTCTGAGTACAAAGAATATCAGATGAAATGAGTCATACTGTTCTTATCCACTTTTAACTGTATTATTTGGTATGTCCATCTTTTGCAGCAATTAATTAATAGTGTTCACTGTCTGTTTGATTATGTGTAATTTGTAACTAACTGCATGATTCTTACTGTGCATTTCTGCCATAGTCACCACTAATAACCTACTCCTAAATATAATGTAAAAACTTCATATTCTGTAAAGCTACTTTGCAATGATTTGCATGGTGAAAAGCACTTTTCAAAAACTTGAATTGAAAATTTTTTAATTGAATTACTCCAGTCTTTATTGTCACGTGATCCTTCAGAAATGATTTTATTATGCTGATTTGGTGCTCAAGACATATTTCTTATTATTATCAATGTTGCAAACAGTTGTGCTGCTTAAGATTTTTGTTGAAAACATTATACCTTTTTTTATAGGATTCTTTCATGAATATAAAGCTCAGAAGAACAGTATTGATTTTAAATAAAAAATCTTTTTTTACCTTATTACCTGCATTTACTGTCACTTTTGATACATTTTATGGTCCTTCATACAAGTATTAAATTCTTTAAGAAAATCTGACTGACTCCAGTCCAGACCTTTGAACAGTATATCTGTTTGTTCATACATTATTTACTGACACACTGTAATGCTCTGACCTATTTCTCCTGATGAAGGCTCCACTTCTATTACATGACTGTCAATAATACGTTCCCATTCAAAGTGAATGACTGATCTGCTGTGATTCCACATCTAAAACACACACACATACACAAAACATACACATGTCTGAGCTTCAGAAACATTTTATGATATAAATAAGGGAATTAGGAAAGAAGTTCAGAGTCATTTTGAAGTTCAGAAGCACTACCTTGAATCTCTTGCGGATTGTGTTGTGTATGTAGGTTTCCCCTGGTATTAAAACAGCATACGGCTCAAGAAGAATCTTATACGGCTCAGCAGAACCTTTCACTTCAACCTCTAATACAGTCACATCATTTACATGGAGAGCTGTGTTGAGACACGTCCTGCAAATGAACACACAGAAGTTTTTTTCCTACAGTAAATTAATTTTTCATTAAAATCTCAAACAGTAAATAAAGTAAATTTTACCCATTGTCACCGATTCTGGGTGGATCGGGAACATCCATGATCACCAACCGGCAGACGCTGTGGTAATCTTTCAACTTAGACAGATTAGTTACAGTATTTTAGTATCATATACAACTATAGTTTTTACTAATACAGTTTTATAGTTTTTAAATTAGATTGAATTTTTATTTAACTTTTTAATTTCAGTTAAAGTTTTAGTTATTTCATTGTTTGTGTTGTCATTTTCATTATATATATATATATATATATATATATTTTTTTTTTTTTTTTTTTTTAGCTTTTAGTGTGTTTATTTGTGTGAGTGCACATACATCCATTGGACAGTATGTGAGTAGGAACTCATGTTCTTCTGCAGGGCTCAGGTTGCCCATGACTGGAGTAATGCTGAACACACTGTCTGTATCAAGATGATGCTGAATGCTGGAGGGGTCTGGAGTCTCTCCAGGTAACAGACATTGAAGGTTGGGTTTCATGATCTGCCAGTGGTATGGGAGCTCCAGGTGTCTACACATAAAGAAAAAAATGATTTACAAGCACACCAGTAAGTATCCGCTGTACATACTATTCTGTGTAGACGCAGATGTGCACAGGTAGCTCACGCATTGTTTTTCACGACAACCAACTTCTGTAAGGTGGACTGTGGATTGGTTGGGTTGAATCTGACATAATGGTCAGTTGTGATATCACACAACTCCCCTAATTCAGGCTGATCCTCTCCGCCTGATATTGAAACCAGCTCCACAGTGATCAGCTGACCTGTACCTGAGGAAATGAATGAAAACATGTAGACATATATCTTTTTGGAGATGTTTGTTTTAAATTTCAGAAAAAAAATTTACTTAAGTTTGCTTGAATTGATTTCCTACCTTGCAGGGTGATGTCCTTCACTTGGCAGTTGTCACAGACTATGGTAAAGTCCTGAGTAGAGATCTCAGCAGTTGTGGGGAAAAACACAACCTAAACGTAAAAAAAAACACATTCAAACATACAGAGTCACAGACTAGCAGAATACTGAATATTATTAAAATCCGAGCTGCATTTACTATTTGACTATCAAGACTGTATGAAACGCTGTATTCACGAGATCTAAAAATTTGCATACATTAGCATATTCATGTGTCTTTCTTTGCAAGTTGCTTAGGTGATGCACAACAAAATCTGCATCTAAAAAGAAAATTGTTTAGAAGATCAGATCTTGACTCGAGAAAGAGTCAGTCTGTTGTTCGTTATCTGGCTCGGCTCGGTATTCATCTTCAGTTCTATCTTCACAGCAGTTCAGTCAGTGTACTGTTTTAGTGCATGCATTACTCTGGGATATTGGTTTGTTTGAACTCAGAGGGAGTGTCAGCCACATTTAAAAAAAAGTTAACAGCTTAAGTCATTTGTGGATTAATGCGTATTGGAGACGCGAACCGTTTAAAACGATTCAGTTCGATTTGGTGAACTGAATGATTCGTTCGCGAACCGGATAACCAGACTGCTTTGTTTTGAACTCTCTCACACAACAGACACGGAAGAGAAGACAATGATGAATAAAGTCGTAGTTTTTGCTATTTTTGGACCAAAATGTATTTTCGATGCTTCAAAAAATTATAACCGACCCTCTGATGTCACATGGACTACTTTGATGATGTTTTTCTTACCTTTCTGGACATGGACAGTATACCGTACACACAGCTTCAATGGAGGGACTGAGAGCTCTCGGACTAAATCTAAAATATCTTAAACTGTGTTCCAAAGATAAACGGAGGTCTTACGGGTTTGGAACAACATGAGGGTAAGTTACTAATGACATAATTTTGCTATTTGGGTGAACTAACCATTTAACATCTACAGTGGTGGCCAGAATTATATGAACAACTGACAGATCTGAAAATATTGACATTTCTGCCTCCAAAACATGATTTTATTTCATAATGTTTGTGAAACGTGCTCTGAGCACAACAAATATCAGATGAAATGAGTCAAACTGTTCTTATCCAATTTTAACACAATTATTTGGTATGTCCATCTCTTTGGCAGAGTATCAATATACAGTATTTCCTCAGAACTTCAAAAGTAATGTTATCCCATGCCTTCTGAAACTCAAGCCAGAAGCTTTCCTTTGAATATACAATAGATCTGTCCAGTTTATTAAATTAAATTTAATTTAATTTTATGCATTTAGCAGATGCTTTTATCCAAAGCGACTTACAGTACATTCAGGCTGTCAATGTTTACTTATCATGTGTTCCCGGGGAATCGAACCCCCAACCTTGCGCGATGCTCTACCAATTGAACTACAGGAACACTTGAATAAACACAGTTTATTTTCCAAGTCGCCCCAAATTTGCTCGATGGGGTTGACTTTCTCATTTTCATTGTTCGAGCAGACTCCTTCCATCACATATAGTTCTGGCAATAGTTCGTTTTATGGGTAATGTAACGGCCAATTCAACGAAAACAAATAAAACCTCTTAAATAAGCCAAAGTTTTGAATCATTTTTGCCACCACTGTATAGTTGATTTGTTGATTTGTGTGCTCTTCAGTCAGTAACATCTCACCTCTATGACAGTGGCCTGTCCGGGGAGAAGACCAAAAATAGATGGACTGATGGCAAAGGGAGGCTGTTCTGCGAAAGTAGACTTCACAGCAGACTGAGACACAGAATTATCACTCATTATGGTTAACAACATCCTAAGACAAAAGGTTAAAGCTGCAATGTAACAGAGGTGGTTTCTTCTGTATTGTGACGTACATCCAAGTGAAACGGTATTGTAAAAAGACAAAAACGTAGGGTTGGGACTTGGTTCTATCTATAGGTTGTTGATAGTTCACAATAAGTTTAATAATATGCATTTAGAAAAAAAATTTCATTTACACTTTAAGCCGTTGTTTGATTTCAATTGAAAAAGTACAGATGAAACTGAGTTCAAGAGTACAGAAATTTATTTCAACCAGTAGAGTTAAGAAATTATGAGCTTTATTAGAATTCATAAATAATAATTCCGTTCAAGAAAGGAACCTTAAATATGAACTGAATGAGATTTCACGTCAAGATTTGCATGCTTACCCTAAGGCTTGAGGCAGGCCACTGTTTCTTCGGCATTACACAGAATGTTCCTGCACTCAGTCCTTCATTCTGACATAAAACCTCCATAAACTTCACCCCTCCCACAAGGCAGTAACCGCAGTCCATAACAGCAGGCACTGGTACACGGAAAGAGGACAGGCGAGGATTCAACTCTGAATCCCTTATTACTAATCAACATAAATACAAGCCAAATTAAATTATTTTTGAAAGTCAACATTGGACCCCATTGACTTCCATTGTTATTTTTCATATTTAGGTGTACTATCCCTTTAAAATCTAGATGCTGAAAGAGTTAAGTTTATTTTGACTCACAACTGAGTATTGGAGGGGGTCTGCGGGCCTCTATCGGTATAATGAGAGGATATGGCAACTGCGTCTCCACAACCAGAACATCCTCATAATCAGCCAGAGAGTCTGGAGCAAAACGCACCATATACTGGCAACTCATTCCAGGAGCAACAATCCCCCCCTCACCAGGGAACCTGCCTGTGAAACAAAGCAGAAATTCACTGGTAGTACCGGTAATTATTTTCCTTTTTAAACAGTAGATGTCACCGTATCCCTATTCTGCTTCCTCAAACTGTTTTTATACAGTCTATGGTAAATACCAAAGTATTAGCAATTCCTCAGAATCCTGTGAAATACAGGGTCATTTTAGTATCACTGATCTACTATTATATATATTACTATATATTACAGATTAGTTAATATTTTAAATTAAATTTTATTCTTACATCTTATTTTTTCTTCTTTTCTTTTAGTTGCTTTAGTAATTTAGTGTTTTTGTCGTTATTTTTTAATGTTATTTTTTTTGTTTAATTATTTTAGCACTTTTTTTATTATTGTTTTGTATCTATATATTTAGTTTTTAGTTTTTTGTATCTATATATTTTATTTTATTTTATTACAGCTGTAGGAATAGTTCACCCAGAAATCAAATTAGTCATCATTTACTCATCCTCATGTTGTTCCAAAACTGTATGAGTTGCTTTCTTCTGTTGAACAGAAACGAACACAGCCATTGACTTCCAGTGTATTTTTTCCACACTATGAAAATCAATGGCTACCAGCAAATGTTTTGAACATTCTTCAAAATACCTTCTTTTGTGTTCAACAAAAGAAAGAAACTCATTTTCTTATGGAACAATTTCAACATGAGCAAATGATAACAGAACATTCATTTTTGGGTGAACTATCCCTTTAATTTTCGAAAAGAAAAAAAAAATCATGGTTTTAGTTTTAATTAACTTTAATAACCTTGACATTTCCTCTAGTAATGAAGAACTTCATTGTAAACTGTGCAGAGAGAACTTCTGACAACATAAATGAGTCTTTCATGAGGTGAGCAGGTACTTTTTTTCTTTAGACTCACCCAAACCAACAGAGAAGTGTGGGGAGGTGGGAGGCATCATTCGAATGTGACGGCTGGTCGCAGTCATGTTCCTGAGCTCCACCGCAGTCTACAGAAAACAGAAGGCACTATTAAGAACTGAAAACATACTGGAAAGGAATCATTCAGAAGTCGCTCAGTAGGGAAAATCTAATGACCATTTACACTAGGGGTCATGTAGTAAAAAGTAAAAACCTCACATTACTGATTTAGTCAATAAAAAAATGCAGTAAACAATTAAAACATTTTTAATTTGTATTAATATAATTATTCATTCAAATGGACCAAAATAAATGTCATATAAGGTGCTGTTATACCTCATAGACTTGTCCTATTCTGTAGTCAGTGAAGAAGATGACAGGTGGATTCGCAGTGAAGATGGGAGCGGGATCCGGACTTAAGATAGAAAGAGTATTTTGTGACAATAATTTGCCATGTATGAGCTTATGAAAAGTTAATCACCAAATAAATAAACATAATAATTATTTTACTATGTATCCTCAGAAGACATGCTTTCCTCATTAAATACATTCTGTAAAAAAATGCAGAAGTTTTGTCGTATAACAGTCTAGAATGATTTGTTAATTGACAGAATACATCTCTCCACTTAGAAATTAACCAAAGGAAAAGGTGTTTAAAGATCACAGCAACTAAAATATATACTTTTGCATGAATAGTCTTTTGTTCTGTTGTTGACTGCCAAGATGCATAAAACAGGAACTGCACTTAGCTCATTGACTCAAAATACAGAAAGAGTCAGCTGAGGCTTTTTGATAGTCTTGTGATTCTTTTAGCCGCTATGAAGGGAAAAACCTCATTTTAATGGCCAGAGACATTTTGGGCCAGACCAGTGAAACAGGTAATGGAGTGATTCCAGTTTAAATGTTGTCTGATAACCACCCAGTGGCGCTGTATGGAATGTAAGGACAATTCCAAGGGCCTGGCATTAGAGGGCAATAAATAAAAATCTTATATAGGCTGCATCGGAATAATCCAATCTGCTGGTTTGCAATTGCATGTCGTGCTTTTCAGATGTCTACGTGAGCCATATGAAGAAATATATTACAATACATCCAGCTTAGCATTTATAATACATGGCAGACAAAGGGGTGTGGTCTGTTTCTTGAGTGTTCATGTGTATCATATTTCCCCTACCCAAGCTGCACAAATATTATGGCAATAATCGCTGAATAAATCTGACCAAAATGCAAACAATGCAACAACAATGGACAAGGCTTACAGGGATTCTAAGAAAATTCATAAAGCGCACTATTTGCTTTGAATTTAATAGGATAGTGATTAATTAAAGGTATTATGTGTAATTTTTTGTTGACCAATGGAAGATGGAAAACCGGTTTAAAATAATGAAGAGGTTATAGAAAAATAAATAAAATTAATCAATATCGAGTGTCATTCTAAGTATGATCTTCCCAAAGAAAACACATATTAAATCAAAAGCACAGGCACACCTCTCTCTGCCAGTGTTTTTCCTGCCCTTTTCCACATTCTCTGGCCTCTTCCCTGGCATGATGAGAGACTTTCCCCCACGCTGAGCATTTGAGAGCAGGAAGCGAGGGTTGCGCAGGAACTTATGTCGGTCTTTGTGTTTCTGCAGGGAAGCCCTGTCTTCTGCCTGTCTCTGAGCAATAGGCTTCTCCATCCAAGAGGCCTTATGCACCTTACCTAGCTTTTGAGTTAAATAATTGGAAAAATAAAAAAAATGTAATCACCTTTTTGTCTGTACTAGATCATTTTAAATGATCCCGCAATGTGACAAATTAATTGAAAAATTTAATATTTTTAATAGGGTTGTCAAATCGATTAATCGCGATTAATTACATCCAAAAAAATAATTTATGTTTACACAATATATGTGTGTGCACTGTATAAAGTTTTATATATTTATATATAACATATATCTTACATAAATATGAATATATGTACATGTAAACATTGTTATATCCTCGCAACTGCCCATAAATAATGCTCATCTTGTGATCTGGGGCACAAAAGAAGGCAAAGATGTAATAAAAAATATAAAGGTCATTCTACTCCCTTTGAAATGAGGAAAATGGAATAATCTTCAGAGGCAAACCTCGGTGCCCTTGATAGAGCTGGACTCTGGAGAGGAAGGGAGCGTGAGTGTCTCCTCTGATTGTTCCAACAGGCTCTGGGCCGTATGTGCAGGTGGGGGAAGAGGAGTGTAACCATCATCCTGTGGTTCGGTGCAAATGTGCATATTATAGGAGACCGTTGGCTGGACAAAGCCTGGAGTGTACGTGCCTGCAAAAGAATGGGAAACTGACAGTATTATAATATGTAATCTGATTGTTTGAGTATGTCTTACTTTATAGGTCAGTGAAATAATACCTTTTGGGGTTTTAACAACTGGGGTGTGCAGTGTTGTATAGTCCAGCGGACAAATCAAGTTGTTGCTCCTTAGAAGCTCACTGTCCACACACCACTTGAAAGATGATTTAACTTTGGAGACATAGAGGACTCTTCAGGGTTTTGATGTCATAAGATTACTAACTAACTGGCCGACACACTGGATAGTAAAAATAATGGTAGTTTAAATCAAGATAACTAGAGAAACTTACCTGGGGGAAGACCCAGCTGATAGTAGGCCTCACCCACTTCTTCCATGATTCGGCTGTGATCATGTTTCTCCTTTGCAGCAGCTTGCACTCGGGCCTGTATAATGTGTGTCTCCAGCACGTCAGCGTTCTGAATCCGTCTGTTGTATTCAGAATGCACCTATATAATAAAATAAGATCGTTAAAAATGTCAATTTAATAAGCATAATCTAGATAATACAAATCCCAAAAAAAGAAAAGCCAGCAGTAAGGGATCAGTAAGATATTTTTTTATTCAGCAAGAGTTAGAAAGATCAAAAGTGATAGCAAAAACATTTATAGTGTTACATAGGTTTCTATTTGAAAAAAAAAAAACGCTGTTCTTCTGAACTTTCTATCCATAAAAGAATCTTTATAATCATATACACGTCACATTTTATAAGAGAGACTTTGCTCAGATGTGAAGGAGGCACCTGCTGTAGCTCTTCCACAAATGTTTCATGGTAGTTGATGTCTCCTCTGCGTGATTTACTAAGATTAGAAACAGTGTCCCTCCCGATCACATCTGTGGTGTAAAGGTCATTGAATATGCCGGCCAGTAGATGAGAAATGTCCTGTACACACAAGACAGGTCTATTTTAATTCCTAAAACATTTCCATTACATAACATCTAATTTTGGGTTCAACGGAATACAGTTATACAGTTATACAATTTTACCAGTGTAAAATTATATAACCCTCTTTTACCAGTGTAAAATTATATAAATTTAAATAAGAGAAATATACATTCTCTTACCTGAGTTGTATTTGATGCTGGTTTGTGTCGGTTCATGGAGGGTTCAGAGCTATTTAGTGCTTTTGGTTCAGTTTCATCTGCCATTGTTTTAAAAACGTAATTTAAACGTAATTTATTATTTTAAGCTCCGGCACGTGTGGTGCGTAGCGAAAGAGGTTTACGGTGATATTTTATGGAAACGTGACATAAATGTTCATATGTCTCAATATAAAACGTAAAGGCAGAAATAATACATAGACTTAATGGCACCATGGAGAAGTTCCCTTTACTACATCGACCGCCATGTTTGTTTAGTGCGTCGCCATAGTAACAAAGCGAGCCTCCCAGAGGAGCCTCCTAAAGCTCCGTAAACAAAACGATTTCTTAAATGATCTTAACAAAAGAGACATTTATAACGGCAACTACTGTAAGTCATTTGGAAATTTAAATAAGAAAATGTATACTACTTTTTTGGGGTCAATAATTTTTTTATTTAGCAGGAATGCGTTTATTTGATCAAAAGTTGATTGTGTCGTCACAAAAATAAAATATTTTTTAAATATATTGAAATATAAACAGTTATTTAAAATGATAATATCCCTTAAGAAAATGCACCATGGTTTTATTACAAAATAAATAAACAAACATGTTTACTATAATTAAACCATGGTAGCAACAAATTATCAATGCATTTGCTACACTAACCATGGTTATACAAATGGTAATCAATACAGCAAAAAAAAAAAAAAAAGCATGGTAGATAAAGAGCAGCCGTCATGGTGGTGCAGATGGTAAAACGTGTGTTGTTCATAATTTAATGCAATCGCAAGGGTTCAAATCTGTCTTTTAACTAAGTTTTTTTCTTCTCCCTTTTCAAATTTCAAAACACATCATAAAAGCATTTATTTTCAATAAAAATTAAGGAGGGAGTTGTGAGGGAGGGCTTTATTGTCCTAATAAGGTGGCATCCATTTAATAATTTTAACTAAAATGATAATTTACACTCAATAAGTTATTATTGCATACTGTTTTATAATGTATTACGATACTGGGGTGCAGATGATTGCCACTATTCGCAATAAGTAGCATAAATAGCAGAAAACCCTGCTATTTTAACAGTGTAAATAGAATCTAGCTATTTGCAATAAGTGCAAATAGCCACTGCCTTAATTATTTTAATCTTTCCTCTGCCATGGTTCTTGTTTATTTATCTATTTATTAACTATACTTTGGACATTTTTCTTTTGCTTTGGCAATTCTGCATTTGAAATATTTAAACCAATAAAGTAGTTTTAAGTTCAATTGACTAAATACAGTATATTTTCAGTGTCTGCATCCCATTTTATGCATGGTGCCTCCAAAAAACCAAACTGATAACAGTGATCTTTTTTATTTTATTTCAAAGAACAAAACAGAAAATATAATCGTAGATACAAATAAAGATTAAGACTATACACATGACACAAGAAAAAAAAACTTACTCATTCTGAAATTCACCTCCATCACTGAAAAAATAATCAACCGAGCAGCAGCCCTCAAATTCTTTGAATGAATAAAACCCATGCAGGACTCCCCTCCTGCCGTTCCTCACATACCCTGCACCAGAGGCACTGGGTCAGTGTACATGGCACACAGAAACCCTGGTTGTATTGTGCAGACAATGCACTCCAGTTCACGACACCTAATTTACATAAAACAAAAAATATTAAAGCTACATGAAATCATTTTGAAGAAAGGCAGAAGAGCAATACAAGGAAAACAATTAAAATGTATTTTTAAATATATTATAGGATGATGTTAGAAAAAGTATTATTTGCTTTGTCTGTAAATATTAAATTTATAACCAGCATTAACATCAACTAAATTGATAAAGTTTGTCAAGTCAAAGTTTAGGTTGGCTTGGCTTGAGAAAGCATAGCCTGAAAGTTTAAAGTTTTTACAATTTGAAAATTTTACAGTTGAGCGCAATACAGTCTATCAGAGAAACAAAAAACAAATAGCTGTGAGAGGAAAGACAGAAAGATGGAAAGAGACAGTAATTACTAAATGTTAAAGGGTTAGTTCACCGAAAAATTTAAATTATGTCATTAATAACTGTCGTCCAAACACATAATTGTCACGACACAATGGAGGACAGGAGGCAAATGCAAGTAAGAATGTTTATTGAAAGAAAGTAATCGATGAGGAGATGTTGGTGGGTGACGCAGGGACCTCAACGGCAGCACAGACAGGTGAGTTGGTGTTTTGAGTGCGCTGGTGGAGGTGATGGTGATGATAGATCCAAGGTGATGGCAGTAATCCAAGGTAGACTGAACAAGAAACAAGGCACGAAGCAGTAGAGCTGGAGGACGAACAGACATGAACCACGGAGGACCTCAAACAATGATCTGACAAACAAGAGACGAAAGACAGGGCATTAAGTAGGCTGGTGGAATGAGCTGCAGCTCATGAACACCCACATGAAACAATCAACATGACGTAACATAAGACGAGCAGGAGACGGTGCATTCATGAACCGTGACAGTACCCCTTCTCCTAAGGACACCTCCTGGCGTCCCCAGAATCCCTTACCTGTCGATTGTAATCATCGACAAGAGAGTGATCCAGGATGTCTCTAGCAGGCACCCAACTTCTCTCCTCCGGACCGTAACCCTCCCAGTCCACCAAGTACTGATATCCGCGTCCCCTCTGTCTAGAGTCCAGAATACGATTGACCGAATAAGTGGTCTCCCCATCTACGAGTCGCGGCGGGGGGAGGGGGGGGGGACCGGGGCAGGCGGATTAATAGGAGAATGAAATACGGGCTTTATTTTAGACACATAAAAGGCGGTATGAATTCTCCTGTACGCAGGAGGAAGTTTGAGGCGGACTGCCACCGGGCTAATGATCTTGGTGACAGTGAACGGGCAAATAAATTTGGGAGCCAATTTATTAGAGACGGAATGGAGAGGAATGTTCTTAGTAGAAAGCCACACTTCTTGACCCACGATGTATACGGGAGGCCTAGACCGGTGGCGATCGTCTTTAGCCTTGGTGCGCGCCCCCACTTGGAGTAGAGTCTCGCGGGCTCTAGAGGGTGGGTGGGCGGTAATAAAATCTAATGCGATGTGGGACCAGGGTCTCGAAGGGACCGGCAGCGGTTGAAGTAACCCATCAGGGGGTCGATTGGAGGTCTTACCAGTGGCACAAACCGATCAAGCCAAAACAAAACTGTGAATGTTGCGAGCCATAAGTGGCCACCAGAACCGTTGCTTGACTAAAAATTTAGTACGGTTAACTCCTGGATGACAAGCCACATTAGAACAATGCCCCACTGGATAACGTTGGACCATAATCCCTCCAGCACAAATAAGCGATTTGGTGGGCACCCGGGCGGAGGCGTTACACCTTCTACGGCTGTCTTGACCTTCGATTCGATCTCCCATGTGAGTGTGGAGACCACTAATGTCTCAGGAAAAATACACTCATGAGTGGACAGGCGTTCGGAACGGTCAAAAATACGTGACAAGGAATCGGGTTTAATATTTTTGGAACCCGGGCGGTACGAGAGAGTAAAGTCAAAACGTCCGAAAAAAAGTGCCCACCGAGCCTGCCTGGAGTTCAACCTTTTGGCAGTGCTAATATATTCAAAATTCTTGTGGTCTGTCCATACAATAAAAGGAACCCCCGATCCTTCTGACCAGTGGCGCCATTCTTTCAATGCCATCTTGACTGCCAACAATTCTCGGTTACCAATATCATAATTTCGTTCGGCAGGGGATAAACGAAAAGAGAAAAACGCGCATGGGTGGACCTTGTCGTCTGAGGGAGAACGTTGAGATAACACCACCCCTACCCCCACCTCCGACGCATCGACCTCCACCACAAACTGATGTGATGGGTCAGGGGTGATCAAGATAGGGGCTGAAACAAAGCAGCTCTTCAGTTTGGCAAACACAGCCTCGGCTGTGTCTGACCACCTGAACGTAGTTTTGGAGGAGGTCAAGGCGGTCAGAGGTGCGGCTAGTTGGCTGAAGTTTAGAATAAAACGCCGGTAGAAGTTGGCGAACCCCAGAAACCACTGTAGGGCCTTACGGGAATCTGGACTTGGCCACTCTACCACAGCCTTGACTTTCTCGGGATCCATGCGTATTCCCTCAGTCGACACGATATACCCCAGAAACGGAACCGTCTGTGCATGAAACTCGCATTTCTCCGCCTTGACAAAAATCCCAATCTCTAGCAATCTCTGAAGCACTCGTCGAACGTGCTGCACATGTTCCTGGAGAGAAGAGGAAAAAATCAATATGTCGTCCAGGTAGACGAGGAGCCAGGGGTGACCGAGGACTATGGGTGCCAGGGGAGAGTCAAGGATGTGGAAGGAAATAGTTTCAGAGTGGTTGCCTGATGTGATGAGGGTGATGTCTTCAGTGACGTGAGATATGACTGGTAGTTTCTGTCCATTGAGAGCGTGAACTGTGATGTGGTGCAAGAGGGTTCTGAGGGGAATGTGTAGTCTGTGTGCCAGTGTACTGTCCATGAAATTACCTTCCGCCCCTGAGTCCAGTAGTGCTTGACAGTCGTGAATCTGTGCTGACCATCTTAGTCTTACCGGGAGGAGCGTGGATGAAGATGAGGTCTTCTCGGCGGAGATCCCACCCGATAGTAGCCTCATACGTACTACCGGGCTTGGCCTTTTACCGGACAGCTGTAAGCTGGACGCGGTCAGCCAGTCCATGCAGGAACATGTCCCACTGCGCCTCCTCATTCCAATTACACTCCACCGCCAGGGTTCGGAACTCGATGGAATAATCCGAGACGGATCTCTCATGCTGATGTAGCTCAGCGAGCATCCTCGCCGCCTCCCTCCCGGCGACGGCCCGATCAAAGACCCGTCTCATCTCGGCGGAGAGTGTCTGGAACGAGGCGCAGCATGGATCCTGGTTCTCCCACACCGCTGTTCCCCATAATGCCGCCCTCCCAGTGAGCAGGGTTAATACGAACGAAGGCCACCTTGGCTCGTTCGTTGGCGAAGGTTCTGGGTTGGAGAGAAAAATGCATATCGCATCGGGTTAAGAAAGCTCTAAAAAAAGCTGGGCTCACCCGAGTAGGACTCCGGAATGGGGAGACGTGGTTCCGGCTGGGAGGGGGCTTCCGATGGTGCTGGAGGAACGGGTGGTGTGAGCGGCGCAGTGGGAACTCGTAGTAGCTGTAGTTGTTGGGTGAGCTCGGACACCTGCATCACCAAAGCCTGAACCGCGCGACCAGTGTCGTTAAGATTCCTCTCCTGAGAGTCCATCCTCCGAACACTGGCGCTGAGAAACTCTTCAAGGGCGGATGGTTTATTACTCGCTGCCTCCATAGTTGGTCAGATCGTTCTGTCACAACACAATGGAGGACAGGAGGCAAATGCAAGTAAGAATGTTTATTGAAAGAAAGTAATTGATGAGGAGATGTTGGTGGGTGACGCGGGGACCTCGACGGCAGCACAGACAGGTGAGTTGGTGTTTTGAGTGCGCTGGTGGAGGTGATGGTGATTATAGATCCAAGGTGATGGCAGTAATCCAAGGTAGACCGAACAAGAAACAGGGCACGAAGCAGTAGAGCTGGAGGACGAACAGACATGAACCACGGAGGACCTCAAACAACGATCTGACAAACAAGAGACAAAAGACAGGGCATTAAGTAGGCTGGTGGAATGAGCTGCAGCTGCCCACATGAAACAATCAACATGACGTAACATAAGACGAGCAGGAGACGGTGCATTCATGAACCGTGACAGTAATACCTCCGTTCTTCGGGACACAGTTTAAGATATTTTAGATTTAGTCCGAGAGCTCTCAGTCCCTCCATTGAAACTGTGTGTAAATCTTCAAAAGAAAAAAAATCTTCAAAGTAGTCCATTTGACATCAGAGGGTCAGTTAGAATTTTTTGAAGCATCGAAAATACATTTTGGTCCAAAAATAGCAAAAACTATGACTTTATTCATTATTGTCTTCTTTTCCGTGTCTGTTGTGAGAGATTTCAAAACACAACAGTGTAGTGATATCCGGTTCGCGAACGAATCATTCGGTGTAACCGGATCTTCTTGAACCAGTTCACCAAATCGAGCTGACTCGTTTAAAACAGTTCACGTCACCAATAAGCATTAATCCACAAATGCCTTAAGCTGTTAACTTTTTTAATGTGGCTGACACTCCCTCTGAGTTAAAACAAACCAATATCCCGGAGTAATGCATGCACTCAAACAGTACACTGACTGAACTGCTGTGAAGAGAGAACTGAAGATGAACACCTAGCCGAGCCAAGCCAGATAACGAACAAAAGATTTACCCGTTCTCGAGTCAAAAGAATCGTTTCTGTCAGATGCTTCCGATACGAGAACCGAGGAGCTGATAATACTGCGCATGTGATTCAGCATGAAGCAGAATGACACACAGCGTCTGAACCAAACTGATTCTTTTGGTGATTGATTCTGAACTGATTCTGTGCTAATGTTATGAGCCCAGGTAAACCGAAGGCTTGAATCAACGACAATCATCGCAAATGAAGTCATTTGATCGAGTGCAAAAGAACCGGTGAACCGTTTTCTTCAACCGGTTTATTGAATCGAACTGTCTGAAAGAACTACTGGTGATCCGAAAACCGATGCAAACGGTTCTTGACTTGAGAACAAGTCAATCTTTTGTTCATTATCTGGCTCGGCTCTGTCATTTCTGGGATATCATGTCGGTCATGAGGGAGTGAGAATGGATGAAGGAAAGGTTCAAGCAGTCACTGAATGGCCCCAACCAACTACAGTCAAGGAACGTAAACAATTCCTAGGTTTTGCTAACTTTTACAGAAAGTTTATCCATGACTACAGCATGTTCTCTGCCCCACTGACATCCCTTCTCAAAGGCAAACACACGAAATTAAGATGGATGGAAGGAGCAACCACTGCTTTCTATACTTTTAAAGGAAAGATTCACTACAGCACCGATCCTAAGACATCCTGAACCCGATTTACCTTTTGTAGTGGAAGTGGATGCTTCTGATTGCGGAACAGGAGCTGTACTCTTGTAATGCCACGGCCAACCTGGCAAACTATTTCCATGTGCCTTCTTCTCAAGAGAACTGATCATATCAGAATGTAATTACGACATGGGTAATAAGGAGCTCCTTTCCATGAAAGCTGCCATCGAGGAATGGAGACACTGGTTGGAAGGGGCCATCCATCCGTTTCAAATCACTGATCACAAAAACCTAGAATACATTCAAAAGTGCTCAAAACGGCTCAATCCACGCAAGTTCGCTGGTCACTATTCTTCACCTGCTTCCAGTTTACAGTCATGTATAGACAAGGCAGCAAGAACGGCAAGCCGGATGCTCTGTCTAGACGTTATGACCTCTCTACCAAAGACCTCACACCAGAGCCCATTCTTCCCCCCTCAGTCATTATTGCTCCAGTAACCTGGGACATCATGGAGGAACTACAACGGGAACAACAACATGATCCTCCACCTACTCAGTGCCCCCCAAACAAACAGTACATGCCTAACAACTTATGTCAACGTATTATGCAGTGGCTCCATACATTGATTAGTACCGGCCATCCCGGAATCTCTCGCACACTACGCCTGCTCCAAAATTCATTCTGGTGGCTAGCCATGTCAAGGGACATTACCTCCTATGTCAGGTCATGTCAAGTTTGTGCACAATCCAAAACCCCTAAAGAACTGCCATCAGGCCTTCTGCACCCACTGCCTATTCCTAAATGCCCTTGGTCCCATCTCTCCATCGACTTTGTGAGAGATCTGCCCCCCTCTGAAGGCTTTACCACCATTTTGGTCATCATTGATCAATTTTCCAAGTCCTGTCGTCTGGTACCACTTCCGGGGCTGCCCACAGCGATGGAAACAGCCCTAGCCCTATTCCACCAAGTCTTCAGAGTTTATGGACTACCAGAGGACATTGTCAGTGATCGTGGCACCCAGTTCACTTCTTAAGTCTGGAGGGCATTCAGCAAACACTTGGACATTAATGTAAGCCTAACATCAGGTTATCATCCTCAAGCAAACGGCCAGGTCGAATGCCTCAACCAAGAAATTGGAAGGTACCTACAGACCTACTGCAGTCGTGAACAGTTTCGATGGTGAGATCTTACCCTGGGCAGAGTATGCACAAAATTTCATTACACGTACATCCACAGGCCTGACTCCCTTGAAGTGCATCCTGGGATTCCAACCTCTATTGTTTCTGTGGTCAGGTGAACCTTCTTCAGTTCCAGCCATGGACATTTGGATCAAGCATAGTGATAGGGGTTGGGTCAGCACGCACATTTGCCTTCAACGAGCAGTCAGAATACAGGAGTTCCAAGCTAACAGGCGATACCACCCACATCCTGCCTACCAACCTGGACAATGTGTCTGGCTCTCCACAAGAGACCTCAAACTGCGGCTACCAAGCTAAATGCTCAGCCCTAGGTATGTTGGCCCTTTTAAGATCCTTAGAAGAAATAATTTGGTCACTTACGAGCTTGAGTTCCCAACTAACTACTGCATTTCTCCCTCCTTTCATGTCTCTCTCCTCAAGCCAGATCCACCTGGATGCTGACCCCAGAGCCAATGTTCTTTGAGCCACCGCCACCTTTGGATATTGACGGAACTCCTGCCTATAAGGTGAGCATGCTACTGGACTCAAGGAGGAGAGGGGGGTCAGCTCCAATATCAAGTAGACTGGGAGGGCTTTGGACCTGAGGAGAGGTCCTGGGTTGCTGCCCAGGCCCAATTCCATTCTAAAAGTGAAACATGTATATTATATTCATTCATTACACACAGACTGATATATTTCAAATGTTTATTTCTTTTATTTAGATGATTATAACTAACAACTATGTAAAATCCCCAAAAAAGTATCTCAGAAAATTAGAATATTGTGAAAAGGTTCAATATTGAAGACACCTGATGCCACACTCTAATTAGCTAATTAACTCAGAACACCTGAAAAGGCCTTTAAATGGTCTCTCAGTCTAGTTCTGTAGGCTACACAATCATGGGGAAGACTGCTGACTTGACGGTTGTCCAAAAGACGACCATTGACACCTTGCACAAGGAGGGCAAGACACAAAAGGTAATTGCAAAAGAGGCTAGCTGTTTTACAGAGCTCTGTGTCCAAGCACATTAATAGAGAGGCGAAGGGAAGGAAAACATGTGGTAGACCGCACCCTGGAGAGGATTGTGAAACAAAACCCATTCAAAAATGTGGGGGAGATTCACAAAGAGTGGACTGCAGCTGGAGTAAGTGCTTTAAGAACCACTACGCACAGACGTATGCAAGACATGGGTTGCAGCTGTCACATTCCTTGTGTCAAGCCACTCTTGAACAACAGACAGCGTCAGAAGCATCTCGCTTCAAAAAGGACTGGACTGCTGCTGAGTGGACCAAAGTTATGTTCTCTGATGAAAGTAAATTTTGCATTTCCTTTGGAAATCAGGGTCCCAGAGTCTGGAGGAAGAGAGGAAAGGCACACAATCCACGTTGCTTGAGGTCCAGTGTAAAGTTTCCACAATCAGTGATGGTTCTGGGTGCCATGTCATCTGCTGGTGTGGGTCCACTGTGTTTTCTGAGGTCCAAGATCAACGCTGCCATATACCAGGAAGTTTTAGAGCACTTCATGCTTCCTGCTGCTGACCAACTTTATGGAGATGCAGATTTAATTTTCCAACAGTACTTGGCAACTGCAAACAGTTCCTGTTCTTAATTGGCCAGCAAACTTGCCTGACCTTAAGTAAATCTATGGAGTATTGGGAAGAGGAAGATGGGATATGCCAGACACAAGAATGCAGAAAAGCTGAAGGCCACTATCAGAGCAATCTGGGCTCTCATAACACCTGAGCAGTGCCAGAGACTGATCGACTCCATGTCACGCCGCATTGCTGCATTAATTCAGGTAAAAGGAGCCCCATATTGAGTGCTGTACATGCTCATACTTTTCATGTTCATACTTTTCAGTTGGCCAAGATTTCTAAAAATCCTTTCTTTGTATTGGTCTTAAGTAATATTCTAATTTTCTGAGATACTGAATTTGGGATTTTCCTTAGTTGTCAGTTATAATCATCAAAATTAAAAGAAATAAACATTTGAAGTATATCAGTCTGTTTGTAATTAATTAATATAATATACAAGTTTCACTTTTTGAATGGAATTAGTTAAATAAACTTTTTGATGATACTCTAATTATATGACCAGCACCTGTATATGAAGAGTTTGGTTCCGAAACTGTAATTGCCTGAACTCACTTTGCTGTTTGCTTTAAGTACCTTCTGCTAATGGATTCTCACTCTGCCTCAGCCCAATCACTACAGTTTTGGAACCAAACTCTTCATATATATACAGTATATGTTATACCTAATGGTAAAGTCAAGTGGTTATAAGTTACTGTGTTGTTATGCACATGCAATATGGCCAAAAATTATTGATGTAATGTTACCCAATTCAAAAATAGCATGCACACCTCTACATACCTGAAGATCAGGTATGGCTTGGTAGTTTTAAAGGGTGTGCTAAAAGTTGCCAGACAGGATGATGTTCAAAATCCATCAAACTTTGCTTCACACCCTACTTTGCTCTACGACAAAATTAGATAATTCTTGTTCAGTTATTGTGAAGACAGATTGATTGTCCCATCATGTCACGATGCAACACAGTCAATACATCACTAATTTGTATCATGTACTGTAATACTAAACAAATAAATATACTTTCATCCAAACTCCCATATTCAGAAAAATCCACCCAGAAGTGGAACATACAAACAAAACAAGTATAGCACGAAGTTTTACAGACCCCCATAAATGTTATAAGATTAAATCACTTGCATTGAAATCAAACATTGTTCAATCTGAAAACACTGAATGTAAATCATAGACTGGCTTTTATTTCCTATGATGAAACAATGCTTATGAAACACTTCTAGGAGGAGGGTCAGATTAAGAGTGTAGCTGTAGCCAGCACTTTGGTTTTTATTAATTTTCAGTCTTAGAACAGCACACTCTCAAGAGTGGAATTACAGGACAAGAGTGGAGTTCTGAAGAAATGAATCCAAACCATCTGTAGCCACGGATAATTAAGAGCTCCTTCTGGAAATCACCCAGAAAGCAGACACGTCTCTGAATTAGGCTACACATTAGTCGTATCATAATGGGTGCACACAAATAAAACTTTTCAGGGCATCGTTGAGAAAAACTTGAAAGACCAGTGTTGTTGTGGGTGTTGGCGAATTCTCGATAGTGCGCTAGTAATAGGCGGGTTCCACACACAACAGCGCATTGAACTTCCCTGTCAGTGGATGGTTTAAGGCACGGGCTTTACTCATCCCAGTCAGTATCTGGGCGGCTCTGAGTGGCTTTGGGACGCGAAAGGTCTTTTCCCAACTGGAATATACAACAACTGAAAGCAAACGCTAAATAAAACAGAAAGAATCATGGAAGCCAATGGAAATGCTGGCAAATTCGGTAAGTTTTGCAGTGATGTCATGATTATTCCGCGAGAGTAGTGAATACATTTGATTTAAGAGCCGACATATTCATATGGCTATATGAATACCATAATGTGAACAACTGAATGCTAGCTACAATAACACATACTTTATACAAACCAATTTGCTATGAAACTCAGTTTGTAAGATTACCTTGTTTTTAGCTTTTTCGCGAGGTTCTTTTCACAGTCACGCGGCGTGTAACTTAATGAAATAGTCTAATGACATTTTGTTTATTGCTGCACTGTCAGAACTGCTATTAAATGATGCCTCATAGAACATTTTCCATCACTTCAGGAGTTTGCGGACTTTTCATGTATCTGAGAACTTTAATAGGCTACTCAGCTTTAAAAACAGAGGCATGAGTCCACAATGCAAAGTGCAGCTTACAAACAAATACACTTGGAGTTAATTTAGCTTAGCTGGTGTATGGTTATATAAAACATATTCTTTTTGTGGACCTTCACTTTACACCAACACACATTCAGCATGACGTTACTTATGTCACGCGAGGGAGGATTCCACCAGAAGAAGGCGCCCTATGACAAATTACATTTGAGTTAGTGATTCATCAAAATGACTCGTATATTTGAATCGGTTCCCTAAACGACTCTTTTAGATTTCGCTTACTGATTTCTTCAAATCACATCTACTTTCCATATAGATTGTATGATTATGACTTTAATAAAACTTTAAGAATACAGAACTAGCTAAAAACCGATAACCGTTTATCAACGTTCTCTCTTTGTTAAAGAGTTTAACTCACAAGCTGAACTGAATTGAAAGACATATTGCGCCACTTCAGTTGGTCAGCAGATGTAGATATCCATTTTGAGCACTTTGTCTCGTTTACTAAGAGTCTTGACTCGTTCAGTGAAGGGGGGATGATCCATCACAACCCAACCCGCCTGGAATGCTATTAGTTCGTATTTTTCTTAGCAAATCTGCACTTTACCCTGGAGAAACTTAAGCATACTAAATAGCTAGGAGTCAAACCAGAACGATTCTTCCATTTAAAAGATTCGTTTAAAACCAAATTCTTCCATAAGCGAAAAGCCCCAAAGGAGAAGCTACGTTTGTAGACATCAGGCAAAATGTAACGTTAAAGGTCTCACGGAAACATCTATCAGGGTGACACATAATGGGTTTGTGTTTAAGCAGGCCGAGAAAAAGAAAACCAACATACTGAATAAAGCACGTTGTTATTACAGCATTACAGCTATAGGCTATTTAAATACCACAGTGCATGCCATAACATGCCAGACTTACAGATGCGAAACCCCGAGATAGACAGAGCAAGTGAATCATAAAAACACAACAGGATAATTTTTGCAGGTTTAGAACCCGCCCAGAAAGAGACTTGCAAACGTCATGATTTTCTCGCCTCATGTTATTTTTCTAGACAAACTAAGCCGATTAGCCCATTTCGGCCATGTCTTGTGTGCGTAAACTCCGCGAAAGGACGAAATCCCAGGAGTTAGTTTACAAGATCGTGGCACAAGAGAATGGGAAACGCATAGGTGGGTGTTGCTTTTGTGTCGCGCGCTCGTGCATTAAAAAGCCCCCCGTGGGCGAAACTGCATGAGACTTGTTTAGTCCCAGAAAGTAAAGTTTCCAGCAAAACTGCAATTACAGTTTTGTCACTATTACTGTAAAACCATAAAAAAAAATGGGGTCTCATCTAAACTGGAAAAAGTAAGAGAAAAGCTCGTTCTCACTGTAACAATGGTAATAAAATAACATTTACATAAAGAATTTAAAATAGCATGAAGTTTAGAACGTGCATGTTGATTTTGAGATAAATAGCCTACTGTAAATGTGTCAACCAATCTCTGCTACATCTTCTCGCACAAGTCGGATCAAATCAGACTTTTTGTTTGCTTTAAGAAGCTGCACTCTAAATATTAAGATTAAACTGATTAACACATTGAGAACATTTATAAAATAGGCTACCATGGTGAAAAGGATGTTTATCTGCATGTCACAAACATCTATACAGTTTATTTCATAAAAATGTATGATACACTTTTTTAATATTTGGGATGAGGAATGAGTCAAGGGGATTTTTTCCTGTTCAGCTTTTTGATGTTTTGCTGTATGTTAAATGGCATTCCAGCCAAATACAGCAGAGAAGATCTGTTATGTTCCTTGGGTTTTTTTTTTTTTTTAACTGAAAAAGGAGAGTAGGATTTCACAACTTTTCCAAGGAAATAATGAATGGTTCTGACGGTTGATTTATCACAGTTTAATCTCTGGCTACCTTCTAGTGATGAAAAATCACTAAAAATCAAAAACCTGAAGAAAATAGTGGTACTCAGGGCTCCTTAGATGGAAATTCCAGTTAATGGAAAAAGCCTTGAGGAGTATGATAGTAGCATCAAAACACACACATGAAGTAGCATTATGATAGTCATTTATTTTCCCACTTTGTTGCAGGATCCTGGAACTGAATGTATTTGAATGCTTAAGTTTCTATGTTTACATACATTATAATAATTAAAATAAAGTGCTTTCATGCAAATTTTAATTAAATTGAGTTGCTGCAAAAGTAAATTGAAACGTGTGGTGCAGATCTTAAACATTGTTATTAATGCCATTTAAACGTTGAGTTCACTGTAAGATTCATAAGCGTCCAGTATACGTGTTTAATACTATGCAGAGATGACTAGTTGTTGGAAAATGAATTGGCGTAAAATGGCTAAATGATGATGGCAAACATGTTTACAGAAGATAGTATTTTGAGGCAGTGGAAGGGAGCTGTAAAGATTCAAATGACAAAAAAAAAAAAAACATGTAAACTTCATAATAATGGTTCAACTTGTGCGCTATACTACAAGTCTTTTGTCTGAGGATCAAATCAAAATGTTTGTTTTTGCTTGCTTTGAAAATCTTGCTGTACAGCTGTGGTCACCATTCAAATAACATTTTGTGTTCAATGGACAAATGCAATTTTATTCAGGTTTCAATTCAAGTTAGCAGATAAAAAAGACTCTTTTGACATTTGTTTTAGTTACACACATGCTGAGTTGCATAACACTTTAGTCAGCTGTCTTTGACATGACTCACAAACTTCTAGACATACTGATTTTGAAACGAAATAGTGCACTTGTAAAATAAAAAATAAGAAATTTCAGATTCAAAAATCAGATTTTCATCAGATTGAAGAAATTATGATACATGTACAGTATAACCAGAATATTCAGAATTTGCTTCCGTATTGAACTGATACATTTTACTGTTAATCTGTGCATACATAGTACAGTCGGTGAAAGTCAACTTTGTGTTTTACAAAAGGTCAAAAGGTTGTGCCTTGTATCATCACCTTAAGACCTTTGGTCATCTTCAGAACACAAATTAAGAGATTTTTGATGAAATCCAAGAGCTTTCTGACCCTGCGGAGACAACAACGCAACTGACACGTTCAAGGCCTCGAAGGGAAGTAAGGACATGTTTAAAATAGTCCATGTGTCATCAGAGATGAAACTGTAGAAAAAAATCCTTATTTTAGTTGTTTTGTTTTTTTTCACACAAAACGTTTTCTCGTAGCTTCATAACATTATATGGTTGAACCACTGATGTCACATGGACTATTTTAATGATGTCCTTACTACCTTTCTGGGCCTTGAATGTTGTAGTTCCATTGATATCAATGCAGGGACAGAAAGCTCTTGGATATCATCTTAATCAAAAAATCTTAATTTGTATTCCGAAGATGAATGAAGGGCTTAAGATGAAGTTTTCATTTTTGGGTTAACTATCCCTTTAAATATTTCACTTCAATATACTCAGTAATTTACTAATGCCCAGGTTTGTTTTGGACAGCCTTTAAAAAATGTAATTACATTTTATTTACCCTGTTTGCTGCCTTTAAATTGCTACTGAAGTGAGTGGGAATGCTTTCGAATAGCTTCAACCTGGTATTAGTGATCTCCCTCTCTGCCTTTTATTCCAGCAATGGCACAGCTGAAATCCTCTTTGCAAATCATACCTGGTCCTGTTTCTATAATTTCTTTAAAGATCACAGCAATTAGGAGTCAGAAGAGTATTTGAACTTGGCGGCATTCTAAATACCTCTGGAGTATGATTTGAATGAGATAAAGAGGCACATTTTCCTAAATGTTAAACACCTCACCCTTTTCAAAAATGCTATAACACTAGTATCAGTCATCAAAATAAAACCTTACACACAGAGTTTTCCGAGTAAACACAAGCAACCATTCCAGCACAGAAAATGTTTTCAGCCTAACTTCAAAGGCCTTTCTGAAAATCAGCTCAACTTTTTCCCCATTTCTCCGCCTTCTGCTCGAGTGCAGCCAGAGCCTCATAAACAGCCTCTGTCGTAACAGCTCGTGAAAAAATGCCTGCAATGTTGTGGTTGTGCCCACACCCATGGGTCACAGAAGCTGGAGATATTCATGATTCAACTGTTGGGTAAATTAAGCCCACCATGGCAAAGTTCAACCAAGTGCATTTATCACTCTTATATCAGCACTATGATAACTGGGGGACAACGGCTTTGTGTCTCATCGGGATGTTCAGGCGTTCACAATATTTCGCAATATTTTATCGTTCCAAATTTAGCCACTCCTGAAAAGGAAGTAAAAGCATCTTATGGAAAGACATTGATATGAACTGACTACAACATGCATGCACATACACATTTTTCCATATTACTGCTTTATAGATGCAGTAATCCTTACAAACAATTGAAAATCGATCCCTAAAAATTGCAACACGGATCATATGGCTATTTCAAAAAAAATTGTACCTGGTATATTAATCATATATAAGCTAATTTGCGTATTTTCAAATTGGAATTTTTTTTCAGGATTCTTTGTATATCTTTTTGGATATTTGTACGTGTATGCAAAATAAGTAAAGACTATTTTAAAAGCCATACCTCAAAAAACAAATATAATGTTCTTCTTCTTTTCGAATATGTAATTTAATTATTTTAAACTAAAAACATGTGAAGCATAGAATGTATTAACACAAGAATCTCTGTGAGTGATGCAAATGATTTTATTGCTAATCTTTACTCAATCAGCATTGTGGTTCCAGCAAGAAAAGATAACCACAATATCATTGCAATATCGAATAAATGCTGTGTGGGTGGATAAATGCGGTCAATACGTGTCACTTTTATCTTTTAACTATGAGTACTATTTATGCAACTTTAATAAAGTGTCAAAAATCAATACATTACTTTATAAACTGAATTAAATAAGGCAAAATTATATACTGTATACTGTTTATATTGTTCAAACTTAAAAACTAGAAACTAATTACTGAAAGGGAACAATTCTAGGAATTTACCAACAATTAGAATGGTTAAACATATCATTTATTTTCATGAAAGTAAAAACTCAATGATTTGGACTTTATTGTGGGTAGATACAGCATGAAAGAGTATAAAAGAAAATCTTGGTGCATTTACAGTAACCTTTACCATACTTAAAGCTCACCCAGCAGGTTTTGACCTTGAGCAAAGCCAAAGTGTAAATTCAGCAAGTCCATTTCTGCTTTTGTCTGGAGAGAGGTGTGTCAGGGAATTGGTATTAATGAAACCGTGCATGTAATCTTTTTTAATAGTTCTGACCTTTACGTGAATCAGCATTGACCCCAGGTATTTTTGACTTTGGTTCTATATTTAGACTTCCAAAGTTCTTATAAATTGAGATACTTTGACCGTGGACTTCGAACATTTTATGACCTTTGTGAACTCCATTCATACTGATGCCTGAACTTGACTTTTGTTTTGTCCTTTAGGTCTGGAGGGAGACCCAGACCTGCAGTTTTTGCTGAATGGTGGAGACCTACTAAAGGTGAAGTCCAAGTCATGGAGAAAGACCCGCTGCTTTCGGCTGAATGAAGACTGCAAGACAGTGTGGCAACAGACCAACAAGACTTTCAAGAGTGACTCCAGCTGTAAGTGTCTCTGCTGTCCCTTTATTCTGTGTCTGTTTGAAAGAGGTAAGGAGAACAGGACTTGGTCATATCATGAAGAATCAGATTTTACTTGAAACAATAGATCTCTGTATAATAAGCAAAACACTGCACATTTGTGAATACAACTAAGCTGCCACTTATTTAAAATAGAAAACGCTTAACCTTGTATAATTTCCTTTCAAGAAATGATCTCATGCTGACATCAGCAAGCCTCACATCAAATGGCTTTCAGAAATTTCTCCACCTTATGATGGGACAAAATGCAAACCAAGATTTTATGTCGAATACAGTAAATAAATAAAAAGGCTGGGTTTTCACAGCCAGGGTCACAAACAGTTAGACCTGTCCTTCACTTTCCTTTTTTTTCCACCTGCAAGGCCACAAAAGTCTTTGAGTTGGGTGGAAAGGAAACATCTCTGACAAAATGACCAGAGAGGAGGGGAACAAAATTTTGTGGTGATATTAAATCTTTTTCCCACATGTTGTCCTCTTAGTTTCCGGCCTGGTTCCTCCTGGCCAAAGGCCTCAGACCAGACCTCTTTATCTGTGGTCTGCCAGACTGTGGCTGCCTCCTCTTTGTCCTGCATGTGTGTGATTAAGTAAACCAGGACCAAACAAAATCAAAGGATTCTAGTGAAAACACCAGATATCAGCAGGGAAGCCCTCGGGTCTGTTCACATGATATTTTCACCCATTAGTTGGGTGTTTTGACAGGCTTTTAACTCCCATTGGCCAAGAATAATGATTGGATGCATTGCACATGTAGTCGAAGCATTCTGGCCTCTTTTTATGTTCTCAAAACAATGACATAAATGGCTGAAAATGTATCTCAAAACATATATTAAGCCAAGTAGGATTTCTCTAAGTATTGAAAAGTTACAGATTGATTTAGAGACTTGCCATTGGCGCTAATAATTGAATCTATAAAATATTGGCTAGTTAACCATTTAAATGAGAGAAGACAAGGGGATAATGTTTTTATGCACAGGAAGTGAGGTTCTTATTATCTTATAGAGATGCTGCCACGTTTATCTCAAGTTAAATGGACTTGAAAGGGCAGGAAACAAACTGAGGAAACATAACAGATTGTTTTTATCAAACACTAGTGCTGATGCAGTAAAACTATCCAGAAATGGGACAATGACCATGTTCGTCTTTTAAAAACTGTTGGACAAAGACAGTTTGAATGAAACATCAACCACAGGCCTGTGTGATGCCCCGTTTCATAGTTTGACGCTATTATCTGTGCAACAATGAACAGATTTTGCCCCTGTTTGTCAAGAGTTTATTATTCCCGCCTCTAGCAGAACACAATGAGAGGTCACTTGGTCAACATCCCACCACTGTAACATACAACAGAGGTCATATAAGGCAAAATCAGACTAGTAAGAGCCCTGATATGTGTTTAAAAGCTCTTGTTAGCACATCAGAATTGCTATTTTTAGTATTAAACTTTACTGCCTAAAATAGCTCCTCCTTGACATCAATTAGGCTCAAATAGGGCGGCTCAGGGGATCTGAGAAAAAGCACCAGACAGGACATATTTTGGAAATGAGAAGTGTGTAATCTTTGCATCATCATCACTACATTAAATCTGCACCATCAAATCAAAAAAAGATCAATCCGCTTCACCTTAAAAAATATGTTGGTGCAATTATGTCACTGTTTTCATAATGAAGAAGTATTTCAGACACTGTGTTTTATATAATACATGAAATGCAACAATAATTATCTGACAAAATCAGAAAGCAGAGGTCAGAATTTGGCCAAGCACAATGTTTCCTTTCTGTCAGCTTGTTTGAGTGGAATCTGAAGGATGCTAGACTTGCTTTTGACACTGCTTTCTTTCACCAGTTCACTTGAGATCGGGTGTTATCCAAATAGTTCTCCTACGGTCCCCATATTTGTCTTTGTGAGCGTGTGCCACGTCTAAAACAGCTAATTATCTCCAGCTGTGCTTTTTCGACATATTCCAGAAATACTGTACAAATAAGCTCTTCTTTTTCATCAAATGGTCAGTGAAAGAAAGCCCTCAATCTTTGGAGAATGTAATACAGTACATCTGTCAAAAGGTTAAATTACGTATTACATGAACTAGATACAGTTTTGTACCTTTATTTATTTGATTTGGTAATTTTCTATAAATTTTATAATTTTCTTACATTTGAAATACATTGATAAAAAAAATTAACTACAAATTCATTTATAGCAATAACAAAAATGTATAAATTAGTTAAGTATTAAAAATGAATTCTATATAATTTTACATGAAAATTGTGATTTTAGAAGTACAGTCGAGAAGAAATTTCTAATTCATTACTGGATTGCTTACAACCCTCTTAGAGATAACATACTGATCCATTAATTTTTTTAAATGGATGGACCCTCTTGCACTTCTGTGTCTTTTGGTGCTTTGGAAGATTTTAGATGTCAAAATATACTCTTGAAATAATGCAGCACTGCATGTACAGACCTGCATATCAAACAAGCCTAGAAATAATGTGTCTCTTTGACTTCAGGCTGTTGTTTTGTTGTAAATCACTTTTCAGATGTTTCTCTCATCAATCCGTCAACAGATTTCTTGTGAAAGGCAGATTTATTAACAAAAGGTTCAAAATGCTGTCGGATTAATAATAATAAAAAATCTCTCTGCTCTTTTCCAGTCAGTCTCGAGGACGTTGATTCGGTGAGGTATGGCCGTCAGACTGAAGGGCTGCAGAAGTACACTGACTCCTCAGTGGACGACCGCTGCTTCTCCATCATCTTCAAAGGCCGACGGAAGAATCTGGACTTGATCGCCTCATCTAAAGAGGAGGCCAAGAGATGGGTCAGAGGTCTGGAGAAGATCCTGACTGGCATGCACAGCCTCAACCGACAGCAGAACAGTGAACAGTATCCTTGAACATCCATTCCAGTTTCTCAGCACTATTCAATTCAAATCAATTCAAGTTTATTTGTATAGCGCCTTTTACAATACAAATCGTTACAAAACAACTTTACAGAAAATTACGTTTCTACAATATTTAGTAGTAGCTTATAAGTGGTGACTGTCAATCCTGATGTAAATCCCGTGGCAAAACAGAGAAACAAATAGAGACATCATTAGCGTAGCTGCTGTTCCAACAAAGTAAAACTAATTAGTTCAACCCAAACTAAAGAATAAGAATGCGAATTTAATCAGATGCAACTACACTCACAATTTAAGAAAAACATTATTCGAATGCTTGGCGAAAGAGATGTGTTTTTAATCTAGATTTAAATAGAGAGAATGTGTCTAAACCCCGAACATTATCAGGAAGGCTATACCAGAGTTTAGGAGCCAAATGTGAAAAAGCTCTCCCTCCTTTAGTGGACTTTGATATCCTAAGAACTACCAAAAGTCCAGCGTTTTGTGAACTTAGGGAGTGAAATGGATTGTAACGTGGTATAAGGCTAGTTAGGTACGCAGGAGCTAAACCATTTAGGGCCTTATAGGTAAGTAATGATAATTTGTAACTGATACGGAATTAAATAGGTAGCCAGTACAGAGACTGTAAAAGTGGGGTAATATGATCATATTTTCTTGACCTGGTAAGGGCTATAGCTGCTGCATTTTGGACTACGTGTAGCTTGTTTATTGAGGATGCAGGACAACCACCTAGAAGTGCATTAAAATAGTCCAGTCTAGAGGTCATGAATGCATGAACTAGCTTTTCTGCATCAGAAACAGGTAACATGTTTCGTAGCTTGGCAATGTTTCTAAGATGGAAGAAAGCAGTTTTTGTAACATGGGAAATGTGATTTTCAAAAGACAAGTTGCTGTCTAATATAACACCCAGATTTCTGACTGTAGAGGAAGTAGCAGTACATCCGTCTAGTTGCAAATTTTAATCTACGAGATTCTGTTTACTGTTTTTTGGTCCAATAATTAATATCTCTGTCTTATCCGAATTTAATAAGAGAACATTATTGGTCATCCAATCTTTTACATTTTTAACACACTCTGTTAGCTTAGATAATTTAGAAGTTTCATCTGGTCTCATTGAGATATATAGCTGAGTATCATCAGCATAACAGTGGAAACTAATCCCGTATTTTCTAATAATATTACCAAGGGGTAACATGTATATTGAAAATAGAAGGGGACCTAGGACGGATCCTTGTGGCACTCCATATTTTACTAGTGATAGATGAGATGACTCCCCATTTAAATAAACAAAATGGTAGTGATCAGACAGGTACGATCTAAACCATCTTTGAGCCTGCCCTTGAATACCTGTATAGTTTTGTAATCGATCTATGAGTATGTCATGATCTATGGTGTCGAACACAGCAATCAAGATCAAGTAAAACTAGCAATGAGATGCAGCCTTGATCTGACGCAAGAAGCAAGTAATTTGTCATTTTTAACAAGTGCAGTTTCTGTGCTATGGTGGGGCCTAAAACCTGACTGAAATTCTTCATACGGATCATTTTTTTGCAGGAAGGAGCTCAATTTAGCAGACACAACTTTTTCTTAAATTTTAGACATAAATGGAAGTTTTGAAATAGGCCTATAATTTGCCAGTTCACTAGGATCTAGTTTTGGTTTCTTAATAAGAGTCAATATTTGAATCAGGTGGCGTCTGGTTATTTGTTAATTTAGCCACTGTGCTAAATAAAAACCTTGGATTGTTTTGGTTATTTTCTATGAGTTTGTGGATATGCTCTGCCCTGGCAGTTTTTAGAGCCTGTCTATAGCTGGACATGCTGTTTTTCCATGCAATTCTAAAAACGTCCAAGTTAGTTTTTCTCCATTTGCGTTCAAGACTACGAGTTTCTTTCTTGAGAGAGAGTGAGTATTACTGTTATACCATGGCACAGTACGTTTTTCTCTAACTTTTTCAATTTGATGGGGGCAACAGCTTCTAATGTATTAGAGAAAATAGTGCCCATGTTGCCAGTCATTTCATCTAGTTCATGTGTATTTTTGGGTACAAAAAGCAGTTGAGATAGATCAGGCAGGTTATTTGCAAATCTGTCTTTGGTGGCTGGAACAATAGTTCTGACCAGACGGTAACGCTGAGTCATATAGTTAATATCAGTGATACACAGCATGCACGATACAAGGAAATGGTCTGTAACATCATCACCTTGAGGTACGATATCTATATCAGTAAGATCGATTCCATGCAATATAATTAAATCTTAAATTAAAACGATGAGTGGGCCCAGTGACATTTTGCTTGACTCCAAAAGAGTTTATTAGGTCAGTAAACTCAAGTCCTAATGCATCATTTGTATTATCAAAGTGAATATTAAAATCTCCCATGATTAACGCTTTATCAACTGTAACCAGAAGGTCTGAGAGGAAATCTGCAAATTCTTTTTAGGAATTCTGTATACAGCCCTAGTGGTCTATACACAGTAGCCAGAGCAAGAGATACTGTACATTAGATTTCTTCTGCATGTCTGACAGTGTTTAAGCAGAAGTATTTCGAATGAGTTAAACCTGTATCCTGTTTTCTGGGTAACATTGAGAAACAATATTATATTGCAATTAACATCGATTTAACATATTTAGTTCACATATCATCTCAAAGTGACATGTATTTCATATATAGGGTTAAGGTTTGGGTTAGGATTCAGTTTAAGGATGTTTGCTTGTATTTTCTAAATAATTTTATACATAATTTAGTGTTATTATTAAAAGTACATGTATTATGTGTAACTGTCACCTCAAATATATACTTTTTTGCACTAAAAGTACTACGTGTAAAATGTGCAATAAGCATTGATATAAACCTTTTTTATAAGTAGAAAAGATCTAGCTAGAAAACTGAAATATTCAGTCCTTACATCAGACAAAAAGCTGGTTCTATAGCTGCATGCGCAAGGCAGACAAGAATGCAGACAACAAAATGTCCTTGAAGGAGCTGAAGCATTTCCTACGTCAGATCAATATAGAGGTGGACGACAGTTACGCTGAGATGCTTTTCAAGGTGAGAGACAAATCATAAATATATTGTTTGCATTTTAACTTGTGTGAGAAGCTTATAGCAATTTTTATGTACGAGTCTACAAGTTCAAGAATCTACACAATATCATATAAAACAATTTGTTTAAATTGCTTTTGAGCTCACTGGCTCATTTAAGTCTCCTGAAATATATATACAAAAAGTTATCCTATTAAATGTCCCACAGAACTGGTTTATTTATTGATTGATTGATGCATTTTTTGCTATTTAATATTGCAGAGATGTGACACATCAAACTCAGGCACTCTGGAGGGATCTGAGATTAAATACTTCTACGATTTACTGACTTACCGGGAGGAAATTGATGTGATCTATGGGAAGTACGCTAATACTAATGGACAGATGAGCTCCGGCGACCTGTTGAACTTTCTCCAAAAAGAGCAGAGGGAGTCCGTGTCTTTGGAGTATGCAAAGAAGCTCATTGAGAAATATGAGGTGGATGAGACAGGTACGCACACTTTAATTTACCAAAGCAATACATCAGTTAACTGTTACCTCTAAAGATATTAATAGCTGCATTAATAGGAAACATTCGACTGATCAAAAGTGTTTTGTTTTTTTTACTTTCTAATTTTTTGCAAAAATTTTAAGCAGAACAGCTATTTTTAAATATTAATAAAAATTAGTGCTGGAAAACGATTATTCGCAATTAATCGTATCCAAAATAAAAGTTTACTTAGTATATTACTAAATATACACTGTACACACTCATATATTATGTATATATAAATACAAACACATGCATGTATACATTTAAGAAAGATATGCTAAAATATGTTTATATATTAAATGTATTTTATATAATATACAATATGATAATATAAATATATATACATGTAAATATTTTCAAACTATAAACTTTATGTGTGTGTGTATTTATATATAGATAATAAATAAAAACAGTACGCACACATATAGTGTGTAAACAAATCTTTTATTTTCGAAGTGATTAATCGCGATTAACAGCGCTAATAAAAATAAATGTTTTTTTGTTGCAAATCATCATAGAATAGAATTTCTGAAGGATCATGTGACACTGAAGTCTGGTGTAATGAAATCTGAAAATTCTGCTTTGATCACAGGAATAAACTACATTTTAAAATGTAGTAAAGAATTTTTTTTTTAAAGTTTAATATATAATATAATTTGGATAATAGAGATAAACATTGTATAACAAACTATAAATAGTTATGCTCACATCCAAAGTGCTCTTCAAAGATGTCATCAAGGCCATCAAAGAATATACTTTCAAAGTGAGTGAAAAATTGTGGTCAACTAATAAAGCCCACTGCTTTGGACATGATTAATCGCGATTAATCGTTTAACAGCACTAATAAAAATAAATGTTTTAAAAATAAATAGAATAACATTTCTGAAGGATCATGTGACACTGAAGACTGGCGTAATGAAATTTGACAATTCAGCTTTGATCACAGGAATGAACTACATTTTAAAATGTAGTAAAAATTTGGATAATAGACTATAGACATTATATAACAAACTATAAATACACAATAGTGAATTACTCCATCAAAATAGCAGGTGCATCATGTAACAAAATATAAGTAACATATTTTTACAATACATTTTAGTGTATTACAGTGTTTTTACATTTACCCAGCCAAACAGAACATGTACATGAGCAAAGATGGTTTCCTGATTTACCTGAACCATGAAGAGGGCTCCATCTTTAACCCCGCCCACAAACCTATATACCAAGACATGCATCAGCCGCTCAACCATTACTTCATTTCCTCTTCCCACAACACCTATCTGATGGAGGACCAGCTGAAGGGGCCTAGCAGCACAGAAGCCTATATCAAGTATGAACATGTCTGCTTTCACTAGAAGTCTCAATAGCTGTGCATTAATACATTAAGCATTCATCCATAAGCAGTGTAAGAAAATAGTTGGGTAACACTTTATTTCGCTAGTCCACTTTAGACATTCTACTAACAGTAAGTAACTTTGCAACTGCATGTCAACTTGGAGTTAGTAGAGTATTAGTAGAATGTCTCCTTAATATCTTCTCTTTCTTTGTTAACTTATTCAACTAAACCTAAACCTACCCTAAATCTAATCTGAGAATTAGTAGACAAGTAGTTGCAATAAATGAGATTTAGTTGATATGTAGTTGACATGTAGTTACAAAGTTACTTATAGTTAGTAGAAAATGTGTAATGTAAATGTCTAAAGTTTACTATCAAAAGTGTAACCAATAGTTGTTGTCTTTTAGAGCGCTGATAAAGAGCTGTCGCTGTGTGGAGCTGGATTGCTGGGATGGTGCAAACGGAGAGCCGGTCATTTACCACGGCCATACGCTCACATCCAAAGTGCTCTTCAAAGATGTCATCAAGGCCATCAAAGAATATGCTTTCAAAGTGAGTGAAAAAAGGTGGTTAAATAATAATGCCCACCGCTTTCAATGTGTGAGCTTTCAATCTATGTCCATCAACAAAAAGATGTTTTGAGTCTGCTCACTTATGTATGGTACCCAAAGTTTTTTGGAGCAAGTTACTTCAAATGTTCAAAATTAGAATGTACAAGCTTTTGTATCAGGTTTTTATGTAGAAAATAGGAGCAGAAAACGGTACAATAAGATTTGTTAAGTGTTAAGAAGTGTTAAGAAGTCGAACAGCCAGCATGTCATAAACATTAACATTTACACACAGGACAAATGGGTAACGAATGCGTTGCAGGTGCAGAAAGAAGTAAATAATGTTTTTGTGTGTTGTTCTGAAAATAAAGTTAGCTTTAGCTGCATGTCATATTATTTATTACTGTTGTTTCACACCAGAATCCATTCAGTATTCATGTATCTTGTATAACAGGCTTTTATGTTACACATTAATTAATCAACAATAATACATTATTTATTTGAGAAAATATCACAAAACAATGAATAAAGGCCATTATCATAAATAATTAGGAGTCTGCTCTTACTGGCTGATTTGAGAAACTAAAAGAACGAAACTCTTAGTGACTAGTTCTCCAAATAAAAAGGAGGTATGTATGTGTCCAACACAATTTGACAACAGACAATTTGATTGGCTCTTTTTGGGCTGTCAGTCATGTATCTATCATAAAGTCAATTGGAGGTTGTGATGACTGATAAAAGCAGCTTTTTGTGGATTATGAAAACTACACTAAACTACACTTTTTGCTACACTAGACCTCACAGTATCCAGTGATCCTGTCTTTAGAGAACCATTGCTCCACAGAGCAGCAGAAGATCATGGCCAATTACTTAACCTCCATCCTGGGCAGTGCTTTGCTCACTCAAGCCCTGGGGCATCAAATGCCCAACACTTTTCCAGGACCCGAGGTAAGACCACTAAAAATAACACACTTGGAAGTTGCTGCACCAGTGCACTGTAAAGGTTTTTCTTTCTTTCGTATTATTTGTGATTTCTTTGCAAATAAATGTTTTGAGTGAAATTTGTTGCTTTTTCAGTTCTTGTTCTGTTGTAAAGAAATTATTCTACATATCGCCACCTGGTGGATAATAGATACTGTTTTCTAAAACTAAACCAGCTACATAAACCCTTCTTTTCACCACACCCCACTTTCCTCGGATGACTTCCTCGTCATCCCTGCAATCTTCCTGTTTACTTCTGTATCCACGAATTCAAATAGCTGAAGACCGAGGAAGTAATTATCAGTTGAGCTACGACTACATGGGAAAACTTTTTTCTTTTTTTTAACACTTCCTGATGATTCACCAAAACACTCGCCAAGCTTTTGAGCTGCAAATGACAAGACTGTGCAAGTTCAGACTGGCAGGATTCAAATTGCTTGTTTTGGTTGTGAGGTGGGAGGGGCTTCTGAGAAATGTCAAAATTGGAATCCATGCAGCTGGATCAGTTTTGAATCTGATCCTTACGATGACATTTGAATCGAGTTATAGCCCTGAGCTTTGTTTCGTATTGAAAAGTTCTGCCAGTTTCTCTGAATAACATTATGGCAGGATGGTAATCAAAGGTGATTCTAGTATTACAGCCTGAGGGCGGCTCAGCCATGAACTCCCACCCTCACATAAACACAGCAAGCAGAGAAACAATAAGGAACGCATCGTCTTTCAGATCCATTTGCAATATGTGAAAGCTATCTAGAATTTCTCTCACAAAACTTCTACCCAATCCTGTTTTTTTTTTCATCAAGGCTGTATTTATTAAAGTTTAGAATAAAATAATGTTGTTTTTTAATTTTATTTTAAAATATAATTTATTCAGATGATGATGAAGCTGAATATTCAGTGTCACATGATCCTTCAAAAACCATTCTAATATGCTGATTTGAAAAAATAAAATGCATTTTTGTTTATGCAAAATGCATATGCATTTTTTTTCATGATTCTTAGATGAACTTTAAGTTCAAAATAACAGCATTTATTTGAAAGAGAAAGTCTTTACTGTAACTTTTGATCAGTTTTACTTGTCCTTGCTGTATAAATGCATTAAAATTCTTCACAGAAATTTCTGAACAGTAGTGTATATAACATTTCAATGCATAATCAGATCTTATTTCAAAGTTGGATCTGTTTATGTTTGTAGGAGCTGAAAGGACGTTTCCTGATCAAGGGCAAGCGTTTGAACAAACTGGATGCGGCATTCAACAACAACGCCACAGAGGACGTGGACAGTGTGTCGGAGGAAGACGAAGCTGCTGAACTCAAAGAGGGTGAACAGAAACCAAAGGAAAAGGTGTGTAAAAACTGTTCAGTCATACAAAGAACAATAACCAAACAGCAGCTGACATGAGTTGAACCTGTATTAAACATTATCAGTAAAGGAGAAAACTTCAAAGCACAGCACAAAATATGATTTAAATCGAATGAATAAAATGTTTATTTTCAGACCACTGCTCTTTCTTTGAAGTGTAAACTGGAAAACAGGTTTTCAAAAATGTTTCACAAAGCACACTTAGGTTCGTGGAGTTTATTTGCATACACAAAGCTGTGGTAGATAAGGTTGAGTTCAAATCGGCACACTGTCAGACATTCCCACAAAAACCCCATTCAAATCACGAGACAGACAACAGATTTGTTCTGCTTATTTGGCATGTCTTCGTCATTGCATGTGTAAAGTTATGCCCAACTGTAACCAAACTGTATTTCTGATTGTGTTGTAGGGTTCCAAAAAGATCAAGCTGGCTAAGGAGCTGTCAGACCTGGTCATCTACTGCAAGAGTGTCCATTTCAGCAACTTCGAGCATTCAAGAGATAACCAGGCTTTCTATGAGATGGCCTCCTTCAAGGAGAGCAAAGCAATGAACCTGGCAGAAAACTCAGGTAAACCAGGGTGTTGCCAACTTCCAGGTTGGCTTACAAGAATATGTCATAACTGCAGCACTCCTTAAACTAAAGAAAAACAGGAAAAAAAGAAAGACCTAAAATATGAGTGATGTTGCCAGATATACTCAAATAACACATTTTATGATTTCTTGAAGCTACGGCATTTATTCATCACAACATGGATAAGCTGAGCAGGATCTACCCAGGCGGCTCCAGAACCGATTCATCCAACTACAATCCGGTGCCACTGTGGAACGGCGGCTGCCAAATAGGTGCAAAGCCCTCGTGATATGAGATAATATTAGTCTGATGCAGTTCAGAAAGCCTGATTATAATCTGCATGTGCTTTTATTCACCACTTAACATGTTTTTATCTCTCAAATTGTCTGTAGTGGCTCTAAACTTCCAGACTCCTGGTAAGGAGATGGATCTGAATCAGGCCCGCTTTCTACCTAATGGCAAGTGTGGCTATATACTGAAGCCAGAGTTTCAGAGGGACCCTGCCTCACAGTTTGACCCGAAGAACCTCAAAGTAGGCCCCTGGCTGAAGAGAAAGATCTTGCATGTCATGGTGAGATAAAAAAGATAAATAAATAAAAATAAGATGAATATATATTAAAATTCTGCCTGATACAATAAATAACATATATAAGAAAATTAAATCAGTCAAAATAAATAATGAATATATCTTTTTATTTCTTTAAAAATGAATCACTAAAAGCTGAAATCCAGTCATTTTTAAATGCTACGAGGGAATTTAGGCATAACAACATTATAATCTACATTATGAATTTTGTTTTTGATGATTTCTTTATTTAATAAAATATATTTTTAAAAATCTAGATTTTTAATGCTACTAGTGCATTTAGGCATAACAACATTATAGTATACATTATGAAAAATTTATCTTGATTTTGAGGTTTGCTATATGATTACGTTTAAGTGTTATTCTGGGCCGGGTTTCCCAAAAGCTTCGTAAGCCTAAGAAGTTCGTAAAAACGGTCGTACGACTGATCTTAATATTACGGTCTGTTTCCCAAAAGCATCGTAACTTAAGTAGCACTTGAAAATCATCGTAGATCTACGAGTGCTCTGGAGTAATCGTTAAGCCCTAAGTGCATTGTAAGAAAACAGATTTATGCAGTCACCTGCAGGACAATCGGCAGATTACACCTTTAACTTGATTCAAGCGCAATGTGATTATAATATAAGGATTTGATTGTGCTTTATTGTACACTTTATGACTCGTTTTCTTATTTTTGTTTTATTAATTTATAAATGAAATAATTAGGCAGAAATATAGAAATACATATTTAAATTAAATGACTGAATAAAAAAAGAATTTAAAAAAAATGAATAAAATAAGTAATGTAGGAAATGTTTCAAAGACTGGGGGGAAAAAAATGTCAATGACTCTGCTGAAGTGCACGAAAACCAGTTATGTATTTGATCCGAAATAACGTCTCACTCTCTCTCTCTATACTGTGTATAAATAAATTTAATTTAAATAATTGTATGCATTTAGCAGATGCTTTTATCTGAAGCGACTTACAATGCATTCAGGCTAACATTTTTTACCTAACATAATATATAAATATATAAAGTATATAAAGTATATTATATATTATTATGTAAAGTATAATATTATAGACTATAATATAATATTTTATTGTTCAATTCAATTCAATTCAAGTTTATTTGTATAGCGCTTTTTACAATACAAATCGTTACAAAGCAACTTTACAGAAAATTATGTTTCTACAATATTTAGTAGTAGCTAGTAGTTTGTGCACGTTTGACAGGATTTTAGAAAAATAAAAATAATAATAATAATAATAATACAAGACGTAGTCAGCTAGATGATGAACTATCAATATTATTAATTAATAGTAATTATAGGATGCAGTCACACATGTAGCAATAATTGTTAGTTCTGTTTGTTGATTCAAGATTAGGATCATCTGGGGTCCTCTGAGGGTCAGCATCATCTCTTCTCAGGTGTTCTGGATCCAGACTGGAGCTTGTGTAAATCCTAGTTACCACGGGATGTAAATCCCGTGGCAAAACATAGAAACAAAATAGAGACATCATTAGCATAGCTGCTGATCCAACAAAGTAAAATTAGTTTAACCCAAGCTAAAGAATAAAAATGCAGATGCAACTACACTCACAATTTAAGAGATACATTATTCGAATGCTTGGCGAAAGAGATGCGTTTTTAATCTAGATTTAAACAGAGAGAGTGTGTCTGAACCCCGAACATTATCAGGAAGGCTATTCCAGAGTTTGGGAGCCAAATGTGAAAAAGCTCTACCTCCTTTAGTGGACTTTGCTATCCTAGGAACTACCAAAAGTCCAGCGTTTTGTGACCTTAGGGTGCGTGATGGGTTGTAGCGTGGTAGAAGGCTAGTTAGGTACGCAGGAGCTAAACCATTTAGGGCCTTATAGGTAAGTAATGATAATTTGTAACTGATACGGAACTTAATAGGTAGCCAGTGCAGAGACTGTAAAATTGGGGTAATATGATCATATTTTCTTGACCTGGTAAGGACTCTAGCTGCTGCATTTTGGACTACCTTTAGCTTGTTTATTGACGAAGCAGGACAACCACCTAGAAGTGCATTAAAATAGTCCAGTCTAGAGGTCATGAAAGCATGAACTAGCTTTTCTGCATCAGAAACAGATAACATGTTTCGTAGCTTGGCAATGTTTCTAAGATGGAAGAAAGCAGTTTTTGTAACATTGGAAATATGATTTTCAAAAGACAAATTGCTGTCCAATATAACACCCAGATTTCTGACTGTAGAGGAAGTAACAGTACATCCGTCTAGTTGCAGATTGTAATCTACAAGATTCTGTGTGGTGTTTTTTGGTCCAATAATTAATATCTCTGTCTTATCCGAATTTAATTGGAGAAAATTATTTGTCATCCAATCTTTTACATTTTTAACACACTCTGTTAGCTTAGATAATTGGGAAGTTTCATCTGTATATGAAACTGAGTATCATCAGCATAACAGTGGAAGCTAATTCCGTATTTTCTAATAATATTACCAAGCCAGGGCCGTATTGTGTAACAGTTATTATATCCAAGTTGTCTGTCTGGACCACAGCATTAGGTTAACGTCAATAAACGATCGTGTACTACAATTAAGAGCCATTCTATAAGGCGACATTTCAGCACTTGACAAACGGATAGCGACTCCTAAGTAGCACTTAAAGCACAGCTACGTGCAACTGTGTTAAGTGCATTGTTGGGAAACGCACGTGAAACAATAACGAACGATCGCAAAATTACTCGTATAAATGCTCTTAAGCTCTAAGATCAATCGTTATCGGGAAACCCGGCCCTGGCTGATTCAATAAATAAAATAAATTAATGAATACATTAAAAATTTAATTTGTTATATATATTTTTTTGTTTTAATAATTTAAAAAAAAAATTTAATTAAAAATGAATCAATAAAATCTAAAATTCAAGTGAATTTAGTCACCATGACATTAGGTTGTGATGCATAAATTCACTTGTAGCATTAAAAATCTAGATTTAGATTTTAGCTTTTTAGTAATTAATTTTTCATAAAAAAATATATATATATATTGTATTAAACAAAGAAATCATCAAAAAAAAACAATTCATAATGTACATTAAAAATAAAGTCTTTTCATTAAAAATTTATCAGTAAAAGCTGAAATCCAATTGTTTTTAATTGCTACAAGTGAATTTAGGCATCACAACATTATAATATTCAATATAAGAAATATAAGAAAAATAAATATTCATTTTGAGGTTTGATCAAGACATTTAAGCGTGTTATTAAATTATGGTAATGATATGTCATTCATCCCTAAACCAAATGCAAACCTATCTAAACCAATGCAAACAGCGACCAATTCTTGTATGTGTCTGTTCAGATCATATCAGCCCAGCAGCTGCCTAAGATCAATAAAGACAAAGAGAAGTCCATTGTGGACCCTCAGGTCAGGGTGGAGATCTACGGTGTGCCCGACGACAACGCCAGCAAACAGACACACCACATTGACAACAATGGCAAGTGTCTACAGTCCATTTACACTAATGCAATGAACAAATGCTTTTTGTGTAAATTTTTTACCAAAGTGTAGGTCACTGAAGTGTTTTTTGTCACAGGTTTCAATCCTCAGTGGAACGCAAGGTTCCAGTTCACGATTCACGTGCCGGAACTGGCTTTGGTGCGGTTTGTGGTGGAGGACTACGACGCTGCTTCCCATAATGACCTGGTTGGCCTGTACACTCTGCCCTTCACCAGCATGCAGAATGGTGAGCTAGTGAAAATAAGCGAGAAATTGTTGTGCAGTTATTGTGAATTTGTTCACCATAAATCCTATCTTCTGTCTTCAGGATACCGCCATGTGCCTCTGCTCACGAAGACAGGAAATCTCATTCCTTCAGCGGGACTGTTTGTACACATCATGGCTCTCGATGGCTAATAAACTCCAACATTCCCCTCAGTCTTCACAGTGTCAAAGTGTGCAGATCACTGAACAAGACAATCAGCTAAACTGTCCTCTGCAAACACTTTTAGGATAAGATTTTCCTAATGATAAGGACATTTCCTTCTTACCTTATGAGTTCAGACATGTACCTTAAAAAGCTTCATGGAATTAGTGCATGCGGTTCATTTTTGAATAACAGGTGGGGTAAAAAAAAACTGTGACTTAAATTTTTTTTTTTCCATAGCACGCAAATTGAATACATTTAAACAAAAACTGTTTAAATAATATAAAATATATTTTATTTAAAGTTCATGTAAATGTTAAGATTTTACGAAATATTTGAAGATTTTTTTGACTACGCGTATTATTTTCTACTGCTGTCAAAACGATTAATTGCGAAAGTTAGTGTCTACAGTGTTCCCAATGTATTCACTGACACCCCTACTTAAGCTTATTCATTTCACTTTCGATTTAACAGGGTATTTACAGTTGCCAGAAATATAACTTTTGGGGGTTTTGTTGTTTAATAAACAAATAAGCAAGCCTAGCCCAGGTGACAAAAAGCAACGTAACGCATTACTTTCTATTAAGAGTCATTAAGTAACGCAATTAGTTATTTGTTTAGTAATATATACATTTACGTATGTGTATTTATATATACATATGAATATAAACAGTACACACTCATATTATATAAACACTAAAATTAAATTTAGATGTGATTAATTGCAATTAATCGATCTGACAGCACTAGTACTTTCAGAAAACACATTTCACCACGCTGAAGTTCATCTTAAGAATTCCATTGTCATTCCTGTCTAATTCAGGTTAGATTCGTAACCGGAGAATGTTTTACCTAACATTTTTCGATTTTAATATTAAAAGAAGGTATATTTAAAAATATACTACACTGATCCCTTTTTAAATTAACCGAGTAGTCGCAATTATATCAAGATTTAATCTTAACAATGTGTTGTGTGAGACGAGTTGAACTAGAGTAATATTATTTGATATTTGTTAGTTACAGTGACTAACGTTGGCTTATGCTCAGTTGTTCTTTATATGAACTCAGGATACATATGTTGGACAATGAACCGTTTACCCCATATTACCAATACTGTACATGCTATCCATTTTTTTCTGATAAACATGTTCAGCTATCAATATTAATCACATTATATAAGAATCTGAACTGTATGCGTGTGTTGAGTTATCTTGTCAGAGCATTAAAAGTGTTGCACTACAAATATGTATAATGTAAAAGAAAGGAAAAGTGATACATTTACAAACAGTAGCTGTGCTTTCTATTTTTAAGGTGTTTTTTGTATTCATTGCTGTTGGTATAAGGTATTTCTGCTTTGATCTGCTCCTGTTTTAAAAATCTTTCTATTTTTATGTTGTTCTTAACTTATCTAATGTGCCTTAAAGGAAAGCTGTTACGTTCTACTAAAGCAATATAAAGCCATAACAACATCCGTTTCTGATGTCCTGTTCTGACATCCTCCTAAACAGGAAAGAACTGGCTTTACTGACTCTAAAATGCTGTGACATTCAACTAGTGCATTCATTAAAACTGAATTAAACATCTCAGAAACATTTCTTGGCATACAATGTGTTTTTATTAGCCCTGAAAGTCATTTAGATATGTTTTACTGCATGCAACTGATAAAGTTATTTTATTGGGATAATTCTGATGTTCTGTGTAAGATATTTACAAAGCATTTCTATTAGGTCATGTTAGCTTTTGAGTCAAAACATTTTATAGGTGACCATCTTCTAGGCCAAAATACATATAAATATGAAGATCAGATTGTATCTCATTACATCAAAACCAACTTAAAACAGTCCTGCCTTTTTTTTAAGGTCATTCTGACGCCATTTAGGCAGCCGCTGAAAACTGTCTCGGGTGCATCCGAGGAGATTCTCAAATTCTGCAACAGTCAAATATTCCTGAAATAAAGATAATAACCTTAAAAATATATTTCAAGCTCTGTTTTTTTTAAGACCAATTCAATAGTATGGAAGGAAGCTTGTTTCTTCCAGAGGATTAAAAAAAAAGAAAACCATTGCAACTTTTATATTTATTCACACAATTCTGACTTCAATATAAACTCACAATTGAGAGAAAAAAGTCAGATATGTGAGATGAAAAGTAAAAAAAAAAATCTCAGAATTGTGAGGAAACCCTATAAATTAGCTACAATTTGAGTCACATTGAGCTTTTATATGGTTTATCTCATCACAGAAAGGTCTCGGTACCCACCTCTTGTTTTTCAGGGTTCACTCCTTGAGGCTGCTGATGTTGAGGAGTTTTACCAAGCTGCTCAGAATGAAGCATCCCAGAAGGCTTTGCTCTGCTGGGAGACTGGTCCACATGTGCATTGGAGATGGAGGAGGACATCCTCTGATTATGAGATTTTATATTTCCTGGCCCTCCAGGAGCGCTGTAGCTCCCGCCACCTCCTTCTGTCTTCTTATTCAGACTTGTGTTGTTGAGATTCTACAGGAAATGAGGTAGATAAACGTGTTTAGATTTGCACACAGGTGTGTAGATCATATCGACATCTAAATGTAATCAGATAATCAATTTGATGACATTAGATAATCAATGAAAATGAATCAGGACAAGCATTTAATCAGTATGGTTAAAGCTTTTTACCACAGTGATTTGCGAAATATCACCCAGCTTGCTTTTCATCTCCTCATATGAAAGGCCTCCCTAGAATATATAGTGAATATATATTGTAAATGAACATTAATTCATTATGTGGTGTGACGGTGGACATATAAAGTATTTGAAGTCAGTATGAAATGACTCTGGTAACCGGGTTTACTTTCATGATATTAAATATTTGAATTTTCAATGAGAAAAAAAGTAGGAGGGACCTGATTCTTTGCATCAGGGAAAAATGGGCGTGGTCTGAATATGAGAACCTGAATGTGAAATCGGTTTAGATGTGTTCAACCAATTATTATTGAAGCTTGTTTCCACCAGAGCAGAATTCTGATTCAGATCTCACATTTCTGACTTTGTATTTTGCAGTTCCAATTTTAAATCTCAGAACTGCAACACAAAAATCTAAATTATGAAATATAAATGTATAATTGTAAGAAGAAAAAAAAAATCTAATATGTAAGCGAAATTTTGTAATGACTTTTTTTTACCCCATGGAAGAAACTAGCTTCCATAAATTTATGTCAATATTTTAGAGAAAATGTGTATTATTATTATTATTATGTTTTTGAGAAGAAACTGGAAGAAATTTAAACTTAGAAATATTTAAACATATAGATAAATAATATTAATAATAAATAAATACATCACAATATAAATAATAAAATATTTAAACTTTTATAAATAAATAATAATAATTTAAACTTGTAAATAAAAATATTTTGGGGGAAAACACAATGAAGAATCATGCGAAATAAGATCTGGAAAATGTGTTAAGAAAGCAAAAATGGTAAATTTTTTATGTATTATCAGATGAGAATTAACAAATGATTATGTGGCCTGAACTTCTCAAGATCCCGTTAAGTTTGTTAGTGAATCTGCTGTGGATTACTGCCTCCTGCTGGACTCACACTCCACTTATGAGCATCCCAAGCATTAAACCAGCCAGTGAAGGTGGGTGGCTCATAGCCTTGTTTAACACTGGTGATGGGTGTCCCAGGGTCCCGTCCCGCTGGGTGGGTTTTAAGATAGTCCGCTGCACTGTTATATGACTCCTGTGTCTCGTACTGGTTGGCTGAGTTGCCAATCCAAAGGAAAATCTGAGGGATGAGGAAGAAGAGGGGTTTAGGAGACTGATATATAAGAGCTTTTTAATGCCACAAACCCCCTTTTGCAAAGGACCACTCCCACACTCTTTTTCTTTCTCTTTGTAATTGCTTTAGTCATCATGTTGAAAACCCCTGGGTTTGAGTAATTTAATACACAAAACAACTGGCAGAATTATTGTTTGACACTATTTCTCTCTGCATGTTTTGCATAAGCCAGAGTGACACCGGCATTTCACCACAGCCTCATGCAAAAGAAGCCGACAGCAGGACCTCACACTGCCCACCTCCTCCCAGGTGTCTAGAAGCATGACATCATCCTCGTCCAGGTCATCCTGAGTGAAGTCAGCCACTTCTGTCATAAGGAATCGGCCCGTCTGATTGGAGCATTCAAACAGACGAGGCTCGTGGAGTGCCACTTCTTTCTCCAGCCTGGTGACGATACAAAGGAAGTCAGTGGAAATGACTGACTGTACTCTAGATTGATTTGAAGTATGAGCTCATCTTTATCTGCTTTTATGGTTGTACCTCTTGTCACTGGCGTATGGAGCTTTCCCTCCCAAAGCCACCCAGAAGGCAGCTGGTTCCTGTCCTTCCATCACAATCTGCTTGTCCTGCTCAGAAAGCAAATCAGCTACGGCTTTTCCCATCTCCCTCTCGTCTCCACTGCAGCCCTGTGAGAAACCGAAACACACACAAATAGAAAGAGAGAGATGTAAAATATAACAAAGTCTATTTTTATGATTAATACATTTCTGGTCAAAAGTTTGGAATAATTAGTCTCTTATGCTCACTTGCTCAGTGATTTGGTGCTCAAGAAACATTTATTATTATAAATGTTGAAAACAGTTTTTCAATATGATGCATTACCATGTTTGCCATAAAAAAAGAAAAAGAAAGGGAAAAGAAATTAACATTTTTGATCAGAAATGACAGTAAAGATGTGTATAATACTAAGTAAAGATTTCTATTTCAAATAAATAATGTTCACTCATGAAAAATACATTGAAAAACATTTTTTGGCAAAGTAGCCAAAAGGATTTCCAACTAAGAACCGCTTTTAACAATTGAGCATCAATAATAATTAATAATTTAGCACCAAATAGCATATTAGAATGATCTCTGAAGGATCATGTTACACTGAAGACTGAAGTAATGACTGCCGAAAATTTTGCTTTATAAACAAATGAGATTCTTTTAAACTGTAATCATAGTTCATAATAATATCATTATAAATATTTACTGTCTTTTTGATCAAACAACTGCAGGCTTTATGACTATAAGACATTTCTTAAAAAAAAAAAAAATCGAAATTATTCAAAATTTTTGACCAGTAGTGAATATTTATTATAACACATTTTAACTTGTTTTAATGTTATACCTTTTAGTTTTAGTCAACTGATAATGTATATACATGTATGTATTTATTTCAATAATTTGATGATTCCTAGATTTAATTATTCTATTGAATTAATGAGTGTATATTTATATATACTTATACTTGCCTTGCCATACCACAGGAAGACAATCTGATGAGTTTTGAGCAGAAAGACGTCATTGGTGTTGAGAGAGGCGGCTCGGGCGGGCACCTCTGTTGCTTTGGTGTTCATCTCATGTGTCCCTCTGACCTGGAAGAGTCTGGCACCAGGATCAGGATCAGGGTTCACAACACCCGGTCTGCCGGTCCCACCCTAAGAAACAATCGACATTTAGTATTTAGTATTTATCAATACACACTTAAAGAAAAAGTAAACCCATATAATACTCCAAAAGTTGCAAGACATCATATTGATATATTCTATTACAGTGTACAGTAAGTACGTAAATAAATAAGGTGGTAAATAATTCAGATCATAAAAAAATATTTACAATTTAGAGCAATATGTTCCATAGGAATGAAGGCACAATCACCTCAAAAATGATGAGTCTGGCCTTAAAGATGGCCAGGAAGTGTCTGGGCTCTTTTCCCATGACCACTCTGACCTGCGTTGGGGCTCCATTGTATTTGTTATCCAAATTCACCGCTTGATAAGCACATGCCGTCACCTCATCCTGTGTAGCATGGCGACCCTGGAGAACAAATGCTTCATGTCATAGGATCTTCAATGTGTACATCCAGATTGTATTGTTGTGTATTTATAGCTTTTCTGCAATACATGTGAATATTTGTATATTCAATATGAATTGTTTATTTTGTACTGTAGCTATGTAATATATTTTATATACAGTGGCTCCACTTATGTCACACTTAAATGAA